>NC_041399.2:192384742-192684742 GCF_900747795.2 Erpetoichthys calabaricus
ACATTTAGAAGACAAAAGACGATGGTGGAGAGGTGCGAACGGATTAAGAAGCAATTTAAGGTGGGACGGAGTTTTATCGTAGGCTCTGGTAATTCTAGTGTTAAGACTACAGTTATGCACATCCTTTTCTTCTCAATTAGTTCAGCATTGTCTTGCAGGATTACAGCTTTTGTCTTGCTTGAGGAGAGGCAGGCAGCTGGAAGGAGAGCCCTGAGGGAATATTTGGCCGACACTCAGAGTGGATGGATAGGGTCACTCCTGCTCAGCTTTCAGAGGAGCAGGAGTGACCAGGATCATTGACGGCGAAGAAGGCAGTGGCAGTCGTGGAGGCTTTGGGCGTGCTGAACCTCAGCGTGAGCGTCCTGGCCCCTGGGGGAAGAAACCCAAGTTTCGGTCCGGCTGGAGCCCGATGCAGCCAGGGAGCGGAGGGCTACCGGACCAGTGTGGAAGGAGCTGGACAAGAAACCCATACATACTAGGGGGTACTTAAACTGGATTCAGACAGTATTCATAAACCTTCACTTTCTGCATAGTTTATTCCATTGTAGATTTAAATTTACATTGATAAATTTGTCATTTCTGCCTATCAATCTACACTCGATAATCCATGGTGACAAAGTGAAAACAAGTTTTCAGAGTCGGAACTCTTCTTGTGTCTTGTGACTGGATAAGCAAGTCAGAGAATAGATGTCTAGATAGATGAGTAATTCTTTGCTACTGTGGCACCAACAAAAATAATACAGTATTTAAGGACGGGTCTAATCACTGGTACACACTCTAGCCAGGATGAGTCTTCCATGAGAGGCACAGCAGACATGGGAACTTGAGCTGCTGTCCTTACACCTCTTTAGTAGTTTGTTACTCTTCAGTGCCTTTGCCTCTATACTGTGGATCCCTTGACAGCCAAACAGGGCAGTTTACCTGTCTGTTTTGATCAGGATTGTGTTAGCTTCCTGGTCGGAGCAGAAGGTCCCAGACTGGCAGAGCTCCAAATATATTTAAAACAGATACACAAAGACACTTAATTAACATTAAGGGAAGTACACACAAGATAGAAAACGGGAAGCACTGCTTCACACAAATTTGTGGTTAATCTGTGCATTCTGCATCTCAATCTGAAATCAAAAAAAATACTAAAGTAATGTGTTACAATGTATCTGAACCTGAATTCTTAAAAAGGATTTATGAAGAACCTAGCCATTCGTTAACCAAGCATGTTGAATCCTATCTGGAAAATTTCTTATAAGCATATATTACTAGCAATATTTCTCTATGGCAAGTGAAAGGTAGAAGAAAGGAGAATGAGATGTTCTGGTCAGCTGCAGTAGGACCAGCAACAAACGAGGACCAGAAACTTGACCAAGGGAAGAAGGAAAGAAGGAAGGTAAACAGCACATGAGAAAAATATGAGGACTTCTCCCACCACATGCACCAGGAAGAATAACTGATCAAGTTTCAGAGAAAAATCCGGAAGACATGTTTGTGTAATCACGAGAGGAGTGAAATGTGACACTAAAATGAGCGATAACAGCTAGCTTATGTCACTGTGCCACATCAGCAGACAACAGTGCCACAAATGCACACTGTAATTAAGGTATTGCTCAGTGGCAGCCCTCACAATCATACACTGCTGAATCAGGAAGATGGACCCACTGCAGATACAGTATCTGATCAGAGACAAGGAGACACAAGAAGTCTTCACCTTGTCCACACTATTTGAAACAGGCAAAGGAATCCCTTTCACCTTTACATGCATGTTACATAAAGTATTTGTGTGATTTTCTCTGAAAGAAAGAGAATGAACCTTTGTAAATCATCATACACATTAAGTACTAAACTAATAGCATCACACAGAATGTAAATGGCAGCAATAGATCAATAGTGTACTGTACTATTACTACTTGGAAGAAATGGCACATTTTAAATATACAAGTACAATATTTAAAATATTAACATATAGATTTGGAACGTAACAATTGACTCCACATTAACGTAACTAAATGTTCGGGAAATTCAAGTCCAAATGAAATAATAATATTAGCTGAGGTCAGATAGGGCACACATATTAGCATCAACACACATGTAGCTTTCGCATGTAACGTAAAGTGACCATAACACATACGATGCAACACCAATACCAACCCAAAACATGACATCCCCTGATAACCTGAAGTAAAACAAAAATGCTTACTTTATATTCACATACACTGCAAGGATATAAGCCCTAAACACATTCGTGTCCAGCTCACTTTATTTTGCAAAAAGGCATAATGGTTTGTTGACCTTGTAAGTGGAAGAAAAAAAAGAGCGAGGACCAGATGAGGCTGAGTGATGCTGCACCCCCCCCCCCAATGATGAGAATACAAGGAGGCATAGCGGTTAGTGCTGCTGAGCTTGAATTGCAGTCATTGTTACAGTTTACATACTCTCTCCATTTCTGCTTGTTATGACTCATACGCCATTAAAAATAGTTTTTTTCTGGAATCCACTTTTGCATTTTTTGGAACCTTCAATTTCATAGATCATTTCTGGATGTGTGTTTTCCTCATATATCTGATAACCTCTGATATCAAGATAATTTTATTTTGGTAATGTTTTCTTTTGCCGTGGTCCTAGAAGTTACGTAGACATGACACTCTAAAAGCCATTCACGACAGTCTGCTTCATCCAAGATTTACATTTTCCTGAAGAATGTAGTGTATGTTTCTTTGTTCATTTTTGACACTGATAACTAAGCTCCTGGAATCCTTTCATTCAGCTGAAAAAAAAAGAAGAAAACGTTTCCTCCTTTACAACCTACAGGGGGTGGAGGCATCGCTAGCCGAACCCATGTGCTTACCGAGAAATGAAATCTCCTGTTCTCATTTAACCCTGACAAGAGAGAGGAGGAGGCATCACAGTGCAGGGTGAAAGGTAATGTGTGAAGATGAATAATGCACGAACACAGAGAGAAAGTCGGCCGTCCCCATCCTCTGGGCATATTACTATGGAGATGACATTGACACCCTTTTCGCAGAAAGCAAAAAAAAAAAGTGATAGGAGGCTCTCTGGCTGGCAGGTTATGACGCATCATGTCCTCTTCTAGTGTCATTTTCACAAGCACACAATGCACTTTACAATTCTGTACAACCAGCTAGCAACGGGCACATCCAAGGATAAAAGAGCTGACATATATGCTGCCAAGTGTCTATTAGAGCAGAAATAGAGACAATGCCAGCTGGGATAGAAAGCTTCATGTGGCCACAGCTTACTGCTTCAGGTTCAAAGTACTACCATTTTTATACACCTGCGTGTTTCCATAAACGAAAAGGAGGGTTTTCTTTGTATCTCCTTGTCTGACATATATGCCACCTCATTCAAAGAAATATAGTAGCCCTGACTCTCTCAAGATGCATGCTATTCCAAATGGAACTCCAAAAAAACCATAAGCAGGATTCTGCTAAAAGCCATGTCACATTAGATGTATTTTCCAGCAATTTCCTGTCAGTTAGCTACTATCCAAGTGGCCTCAGTATCTCCAACATGCATTTTGTTAAGTTTTCTTGATTTCTGTTAAAACTACACAACACAGCACTGTGGTGTAGCGGGTCCACAGCTCACGTCAAAAAGGCCACTTTTTAAATAAATAATTGCCATACTCACGGCTTAGCAAGGGGGCATGGTATGTGTGGCAAGAGGAGTTCCCGGGTGATGTGTGATGCGGATGGGCCTCACTTAAGTGCACAGGTGAGGAGTCGTCCACATCCGTGATTGGTGCCGGGAGCTGCTAATTGTCACAATTGTCCTCACAGGTGGCGCAGTGGTAGTGCTGCTGCTTTGCAGTAAGGAGACTGTGGAAGAATGTGGGTTCGCTTCCCGGTACCTCCCTGTGTGGATAGCGCTTTGAGTACTGAGAAAAGCGCTATATAAATGTAATTAATTATTACTGTTTATTACATCTGATCCACGTCCCCGTAATAAATAAAAGCGCGAGGCGGCTAGGAGGAAGGAAAAAAAGAAAAGAAATGAGAGAAAGAAATGGATGGAGGTTAAGGAAGGAGAAGGCTGGAAAGAAATGGATGGAGGTTAAGGAAGGAGAAGGATGGAGAAGTGGGGAGCTGGTGCGAGCGAGCGACAGCAGGCTCGCTTGAGCAAAGGCAGGCAGCTGTAGGGAGAGCCCTGAGGGAATGTTTGGCCAACACTCAGGATGGATGGATGGATAGGGTCACTTCTGCTGAGCTTTTCAGAGGAGCAGGAGTGACCAGGATCATTGACGGCTCGCCGCGTAAGGCCAAGAAGGCAGCGGGAGTCGTGGATGCTTTGGCTGTGTTGAGCTCCAGTGTGAGCATCCTGGCCACTGGGGGAAGAAACCCAAGTCTCGGTCCGGCTGGAGCCCGATGTAGCCAGGAAGCAGAGGGCTACCGGACCAGTATGGAAGGAGCTGCATATGCTGGTCAGTCGACTCCCCTGTTGCGGGGCCCGGAAGGGACAAGCAGGGGCGTTGTTGGGTTAAAGAAGGCACCGGATTTTTAAAGAGAGACTGTTTCCAGCCGTTATTTTAACCTTGGGTTTTAAAGGTATTGGATTTTAACCTTCACCAGTTCACCTGTTTTATTGGATTATTTATTTAAAGATTTTTGAGATGCACTGCACTATTTATTTGAACACTGTTTTGTTTGCAGGTTTTAATAAAACCACTTGGCACTTTTGCACCATCCCCTCACCATGGTGTCGGGTTCAGAGCTCCCAGAAGCTGAATGGGAGCATAGAGTAGAACCCGCATCGTCACAAGTACTTTGTTCTAAATGCCCATTACCCTAAGTGTGAAGAGGTGATTCCTGGTTTGCATCTTGATTTCCACCAGCATCTTCCACCATGTGATGTGCTACACGTTAGTAAGATTCAGGACCATCAGTTTTTTAAGGCCTTTAGGAATTTTCAAAGTCCTTAAATTAGCCTCCATGTAGTATAACAAGGATCAACGACCTTAGCCTGTTGGACTTCAGCACTTTAGTCTTCACTTCACAGTCTAGTACTGCTTCTGTGCATTTCTTCTGGTCCTGTGACCTGAATTACAGGCTGTTCCATATGAGGTCTTACAAGTGCATTACCAAATTTTAACCTAAGACTTCCCAAATTATTGGACACCCCCTTTTAACCTGGTGTTGGCACCTCAGTAGAGTAGCACCAGCGTGTCCCCTATTGGCTTTTAAGAATATAGGATGGCACAGTGTGGTGACGCTTCTGAATAATTGTGTTTAGCATTACCATGACGATGACACGTTAATGTGTCTCACTGCAGTTGTCAGGTACTAGATGTACTGGCTCTAATTCTTTTTTTCATTATTAAAATTTGTTTTTGCCTCTAGGTTATTTAAATATAATTGCACTCAACATTTTTGCTTACTTTACACATTATGTCATCATCTTTCAAGTTTGTCTTGTTTGTTATTAAGATACACCTACCATTTGATATCATGATTGCTTTCTTATAAAGGCATGAACAGAATAAACCTCCATCCATCCATCTATTTTCCAACCCGCTGAATCCGAACACAGGGTCACGGGGGTCTGCTGGAGCCAATCCCAGCCAACACAGGGCACAAGGCAGGAACCAATCCCAGGCAGGGTGCCAACCCACCGCAGGACACACACAAACACACCCACACACCAAGCACAATTTAGAATCGCCAATCCACCTAACCAGCATGTCTTTGGACTGTGGGAGGAAACCGGAGCGCCCGGAGGAAACCCACGCAGACACGGGGAGAACATGCAAACTCCACGCAGGGAGGACCCGGGAAGCGAACCCGGGTCTCCTAACTGCGAGGCAGCAGCACTATCACTGCGCCACCATGCCGCCCACCATTTGATATCATGATTGCTTTCTTATAAAGGCATGAACAGAATAAAAACTAAAAAAAAACTGCATTTAGATAAAAAATCATATACATTTTCAGATTTTGATCATGGATCATCTAAATGTTTCCAGAGTTTTGTTTTGCCCCTTTCTGAATTAGATGACAAATGTTGCTATCTTGTCTGTTGACTATTGTTACATTACAGCCAGGGTTTGTTTGCTTTTGTTTATTTTATACTGCCATTTTTTTCATTTTTGAATTATTTTAATGTGTCTTTTGTTTTTATGTAGTTTTTGTTAATATTGTTGTATTTATTTATTATATTATTATTTAGTATATATGTATTGCATATTGAAAATATTCCTTGTGTTCTGTGGGTAGGACCTCAAGAGGCAGGGCCACCATGATGTCTCTACTGTGGAACCACCCTCAGCCTTTGTATCGAGGTTAAGGAGATGGTCCTGGTTGTGTGTCATTGAGGTAAATGGAGAAAAGATCGCACTTGGGAGTACTGTGTTGAATTTACTGCTTCTGTTTTGAGTAATGGATAGTGAAGATGGTCTTGTTTGCCTTGGGTTGCCTTTTTTGCTCTTCATTGGCTTAATGAATAATTTCCTCAAGAAAGAAGGTTTATGGTCTTCCTGTCCTCTGAGGGGCATTTTTGTAGTTTTGGGACATTGATAAATATTTTTGAACTTATAAAAGCAAGTGCAACATCTTGAGCCTGTGAGGGCCTGAAAGCCTGCCTCTAGAGTTTGGGATCTGACTAACTTGGGTTAGGCCTCTTTCTGATGCTGTCTAATGAAGTCATGGACTGGTCTTCACTTAGTTTGAGGCCTTTTTTCACCCTGTTTAGAATTACTGCATCACAACAGTAACATGACTACATTTTTACCTAACAGCATAGTGTTTTATCTATGTAAGTTAATTAAATTAATAAGACATGTTATTTTTAATATCTGCATGACAGCAGTACAGGGATGAATGGACAGAGGTATATATAAAGTAAATCACAGAAAATGTCTGCCTAAAAGCCCAACACAATCACAATGCATCCTGTCCATTTTGTTTTCTTATTTTTGCCCTTTAACGCATTCTTTTGCTTTTTGTCTCAGTTTAATTTTTGCATTACCTATTCATTCACAGCACATTCCATTTTGGTTCACAGGAACATTCTCTGGAAGTGGTTTATTTAACAATATTTTAGTAAACATTGGGATGCTTTGAGTATACAACTGGATGATCTGACATGCAGATTACGCAACCTGAGTAATGGACTTTTCATGGACATTTTGATGGGAGTTTGGTGTTGTTCAGCTTTGGCAACTGTAAATGTCTACCAAAATGTTATACCAGAAACTTTATCTCCGTTCTGCATGAAAACATGATTCTAATTTTTTTCTCAGCCTTCACTGCGTAAGTAACATGTAAAGAAAATATTTTAAGTTAAGCGTTCCTATAATTCACTCTAGCTGATGGATTCTCTGTGGCAGTAGGTAGTTTAAGCTGTTGTGTTCTTTGATCGCATGACTCGTTCTTTAGTTAAAAAATAAGCTTTCTTTTGATTCTCTAGGGTTCCGGATATTTTCATTTAGGATTGTAGTTTTAATATTGAGGACTTTGAGTTTTGATCGTTAGATTTAGGTAATTAATTTTCTTCCTTTTCTCTATATATTTTGTGCTTAATTTTGTACTTCCTTTTTTAGCCCAATTCATTGCTAATTACAGTCATGTACACACAGTGTTTGTTTTTTTTTTTAATATGTGGAAATGTCAAATTTTAATCTTCATTTAACAGTAATCTAAAAAAAAATGACAATGCAAACATTTTTTCAATGACAGATGAACAGATTTGCCATTTCCATCTGTGGAAAATGTAAATCCCCCTTTGACTCTAATGGATGTCATTGACCCCTGAAGTTGGCATTTCCTATAACGGTCAATGACATCAAATGTGAGTTTTTTTCCTCTCCTCCATGAAGAACTCCTTTAGCTGCGTAATGTTTGAGGTGTCTTGTGTACACCGATCATTTCAAATCCCCCCTCAGCATATAGAATGGATTTGGATCCAGGCTTTGATTCTGCCATTCCAGAACCTCCATTTCTTTTTTAGCCACTCCTTGGATGTGCTGCTGTGTTTAGGGTCACGGTCATGTGGCTTGTGAGCAAAATTCTGAATAATGGTTTCACATTTCCTTGAGCGGATTAGTGGATTCCATGACGGTGTGCTGCCCAGGCCCTGATGAAACAAAGCGGCCTCAAATGTGTTTCTTCTAACCAAATATGGTCACTGAACATGTCTTCTGGTACTATGGCCAAATAATTATCTTGTCTTGTCTGTCCAGAGCATATTGTTTTATCGTTTCAGAAGTCCTTTAGTCTTGCAATGATGTTTTTTCTGGATGGCAAAGGTTTCCTCCTGGCTCATCTCCCATGTAGATGTAATTTGTACAGCCTCTTTCTAATAGTAGGCTAATGCAATTTGACACAGTGACAAGAGTTACCTGTAGATCCTGTGATGAAATTCTTGGCTTCTAAGCACAATGCAAGATACTGAAAGAAGTCTATCAGGTTGAACTTGCTAAGGTGGCCTGGACTGGCCAAGTTGGCAGTTGTTTGAAATCTTCACCACTTGTAGATGATCTTCCAGATTGAGAAATGGCTAATTTCCAGGTGTTTGGAGATCTTTTTAAATCCTTGTTCATACTCAGTCATTCGTAATCTTCTTTCTGAAGGCCTCAGAGAGAGCTCTTTCAGTTTTAGCATGGTGATGGCTGATAATTCAACAACAAAAGGCAAACAAAACTAAATGCCTGAGGTGTAAATAAGTCCGGTTCAGACAACATCCTCTCTACAAATGCTCTAATTTTAGGTATTTGAGGTGGTGATCAACGCAGGGATGGACTTACTTTTTCCACAAGTGTAATTTAGTGGTTATGTTTATTAAAATTATGCAATTGACTATAAAATATAATAAAACAAACATCATGCAACATTTGCATCTCCTTTATCTAAAGATACTATTTAAATGAAATTTAAATCTTGGTATGTACACATATGTTAAAAGAGAAAAAACAATTTCATATTACTTATATTTTCGCATGACTGCAGTTCGTTTCTTACTTGTTCTTGTTTAGAGCATTTTCTCTGATCATTTTTTTATTTTGTTATCATTTGAATTAATGCTTTACTCCTTTTCTTTATTATTTGTTGTATTATTTGGTTCTTTGGGTACTACACTTTTGATTTTAGTTATTCTAAAACTATTTGGTAACAGTTACAAAATTTAATTTAAGTTTGGGAAGCATTTGTTGTGGCTGTGGTCTTTCCTTTTTGTGATATATTCAGAACATTTGCAGGCTATAATGTCAGTGAGAAAACCTCAGTATACCACTGAGTCTGAATTTTATTAAGGAAGAAGATAAGACCAAAGCAGCAGGAAACACAGTCACAGAGTACAAAGCAAAGGCCATCGGAGGACACAGGTTCCCTCTCCTGCTGGCAAAATTTGACATCCTGGGAACACAGTAAGAAAAAGATTTGAACACATTAAGAAAATTCTCATTGGCTCACTACACTTAAGTTTTTTTAACTGTTTTCCCTAACTTATTTAAAGTCTGAATATTTTTTTTCCCAGAAACTCAGTTTTTTAAAAAGCATACAAAGTAAACCCTATATGCATTGAACATTAAACATTAGCTTTGTAAGATCGGCGAGAACACTTTTTACATACTTACTACATACCTGTTTGTCTTATCATTCATATTATGAAAGGCACTTTCAGGGGGAAAAAAAACAGCTACCTGTCTCCCACTTGCATCAAAATTGGTGCTTGCTAAGTCAGAGTCTGATTCAGAAACAACACGCAAACAAATAAACAAATAATGCACCCAGAGTATTTTGCTTTGCACATTTGCTTTGCGGGCGGCACAATGGCGCAGTGGTAGCGCTGCTGCCTCGCAGTAAGGAGCCCCAAGTTCGCTTCTCGGGCCCTCCCTGCGTGGAGTTTGCATGTTCTCCCCATGTCTGCATGGGTTTCCTCCGGGTGCTCCGGTTTCCTCCCACAGTCCAAAGACATGCAGGTTTGGTTGATTGGCGATTCTAAATTGGCCCTAGTGTGTGCTTGGTGTGGGTGGGTTGGCGCCCTGCCCAGGATTGGTTCCCTGCCTTGCGTCCTGTGTTGGCTGGGATTGGCTCCAGCAGACCCCTGTGACCCTGTGTTCGGATTCAGCGGGTTGGAAAATGGATGGATGGATGGATGGATGGACATTTGCTTTGCTCTTTTGTTTGATGTCGATGCCATTCTAGACAGTGTTTACTCTACGCTCTTCACACACCCACACACACACACACACACACACACACAGAGGAATTTGATGTCAAGTCAATGAGTCTAAGAGTCCTCCTAGCAAAGAGAGTCTACCCATAACGTGATGGTGAGCTTTTGTCGTCATATGCAGCTGATTATTACCCTCTGGCCCTGGACGTCAACTAAAGTCAACAGCCAACCTCAACCCCTGCTGTTGACAAAAGTGGACATCCGCCCTAAAAGAGTTAATGTTTCTTTTAGACGCGTTTTAACCTGATGATGGATTTGAATAGAGAATGGCTGGGTGTTCTAATGGAAGCCCAGTGACACTACACATTTGACAGACTAAAATGTACAACATACAAAACAGACCATGGATCTCCTGTCGATGCTGGAGATGGCCAGTCTGTTAAGACATAGACAGTGACAATATGACAGGACTATAACATGGTCTGTGGATGCCTCTCAACATGATGGTCTTTCTTCATTCATCTCTACAAAGTATATGAAGGTCAGTTTTTCCTCAGACGATTTGACTGTTTCAAAGTGTGTACCCACTGCGCAATATTCACAATAGTTTCCTCCCGGGACTCAAGCTCTCACCCATAACCCATACTGTATGGTTCAGTGTAGAACTGAAAAGACCTGTATGTGCCTACATTCATACAAGTATCAGCACAGCCCACAATACACCTGCTTCTGACAGGTTTTGGCATGGCACCAAGGTGCAAGCATACAAACACAAGGTAATTTTGAAATATTGCTTTGTTTTGTTTGTAACTTCTAAGGTTACATGATGAGTGTTGTTGGGCAATGGTATCAAAGCCATAGGCTTTGTGCACAAGTGGTAACATCCTGAAGGCTTTGTGCATATGTTGTAACATCATGACGACCATTTCAGGAAACAAGAACATACATGAGTCACTCTGGGTTTCACACCAAGTGGTTTGCCATGAAACCAAGGTCTCCATGTTGGAAGTGGGAGCTTATCCAGTTCAGCAAAATGTGCTTTAAACCTCTGCAGCTCAAAAAACAATGATCATCATCTCATTTTTCAAAGAGATATTGTTGATCACATTTTTATGGACATTACAAGACCTCTGAACATGTCCTATGGTATCTGTCACCAGAAAATTAGGAGCAAGTCCTCTAACTCTTTTAAATTAAAAGGTGGAGTTGCCACAGATTAGACTTTTTTCAACAAATCTGTCCGATTCTCAAAAGGACTTAAATCTGGAGAATCTAAAGGCCAGGGAACACCTTGACATGTTCAGAGTAATTCATGCAGTGTTTGTGAATTATCCTTCTGAAAAATGCCACTTCCATCATGGAATACAGTTGCCAGGGAGGGGTGTACCTGGTCTGCAATGATATTTAGGTAGATGGTAGACATCAAATTAATCTCCACATGAACGTTTGGCTCCAGTGTAGAACACCCTCAACCGGCCTGTCTTCATACCACAGTGCATCCTGGTCCATGGCCTTTCATGTGATGCAACAGAAAATGGGATTGGACCAGGCAACCATCTTCCACTTACTCAAGGTCCAGTTCTGATGCTTACATGTTCATTGCAGGTGCTTTTAGTGGAGGACAGGTGTTAGCATGGGCACTCTGACTGGCCTGAGGCTCTGCAGTCCCATACACAGTAGGTTCTGATGCACTATGTGTAGTAATGCATTACTTCGATAACCATCATTAATATATAGATGTGCAATTTCTGCCACAGACGAGTCTTGTCCACCCAACATTGTGAGCAGTTTGTGTTTTCTTTCCCTCTTAGGACCACTTTTGGTAGGTACTCACCATGGCTGACCATGATAACCAAAAAGTCTTATCATTCCAAAAATGCTCTGACCCAGTCGTCTGGCCATAATGAGTTGGCCCTTACCTAAGTCATACAAGTCTTCAGACCTGCCTATATTGTCTATATTCAACACAGTGACTACGAGTACCTAATGTCAGCTTATCGTCTAATATATCCCTCACCTTGACATGCACCACTGTTATATATATATAATATATATATATACACACACAGTCGATTCCTCTTAATTGGGACACATTAGAACTAGGACGTTTTGTCCCAATTAAGCGGCTGCCCCAATTAAGCGAATTCCACATAAAATTAAATAATTTTCTTTCAATATTTTAATAAATTATTGAACCCAAATATAAATTATAAGAAAATAATATAAGCTGTGAAGAAAAAATAATAATAAATTCTAAAGTAAAATAATTAGGTATGTACATACAATTTAATGCTGCAAAAATGCAGCAAGTGTAGTCTTTTGTTTTTGTAAGTTTGTACTTTGTCCTTTGCAGTTCATCTTTTCTGTAATGCCCATTCCTCACGCAGTTGATTTTCTTGTTGTAAAAGACGCACTATGGTATATTTTGGTACACCAGTTATCTCAGCGAGCCTACGATGGCTTGTATTAAATGGCTGGCTTTTAATTTTATCCAGCAAAGCAATTTTACTTGAAAGTGTAAAATAATTTCTTGGCATCTTGGTAAGGGTTATAATTTTATAAATAAAATTGACAAAAAAAAATTTACTTATACGTTATATGTACACACGAGGTGGTGTAGGGGTAACTGAATACGGTACGTTAGTGGTGATGGTAGACTATTAAGCAGACATGTGCTACTCCACTCTAAGATTGTACTATCTAAACTTACCAGTGCTTCTTCGATGGGCGACGATAGATGACTGTCTTGCAGCACGCGCCTGCTACTGTCCCAATTAAGCGGAATGTTGTCCCAATTAAGCATTTAAATTATGTATTAGTTTATTATTTTGGTTTTCATTCGTTGAGATTTGGCCCAAATAAGCGGCTGCCCCAATTAACCGGTGGTCCAATTAAGCAGAATCAACTGTATATATATTTGTATATTATATAGAATATATATATATATATATATTTATATATTATATAGAATATATCTCTATATTATATAGAATATATATATATATATATATATATATATATATATCTATATTATATAGAATATATATATATATATATATATATATATATATATTATATAGAGATATATAGCGCCTGCCACTTCACGTCTCTGATGCTCACGTTGCTAAAACACACTAAGGAACACACGCCAAGTAGATGCAGATGGATCAGCTGCTGTCTTTCTGCTGCTGAGCTGCGTGTTCTGCTTGTCACGCTACACGTTGATCATTTAAAAGCCTGTACACCAGCTGTCCTTTAGTCTCACTGCTTTGTCTTGCGGGACATTAAAGTGTCTCTCGCAGGACGTCAAAGTGTCTCTCGCGGGACGGCCGGGCTGATTATTACTTTCCTTATTTTCTGAATTTGCACATAGATTATTATTGTTGGGCAGCACGGTGGTGCAGTGGTAGCGCTGCTGCCTCGCAGTAAGGAGACCTGGGTTTGCTTCCCGGGTCCTCCCTGCATGGAGTTTTCATGTTCTCCCCGTGTCTGCGTGGGTTTCCTCCGGGTGCTCCGGTTTCCTCCCACAGTCCAAAGACATGCAGGTTAGGTGCATTGGCGACTCTAAAATTGTCCCTAGTGTGGGTGTGTGTGTGCCCTGCGGTGGGCTGGCTCCCTGCCCGGGGCTTGTTTCCTGCCTTGTGCCCTGTGTTGCCTCCAGCAGACCACCGTGACTCTGTAATTAGGATATAGCGGGTTGGATAATGGATGGATGGATGATTATTTTTCTCTTGTGCATCCTTTTTTGCCTTCTCTCCAACGCGCTGCTCTTTCTTCATTCGCTTAGTCGCTCACGTGCCATCTAGAACATAACATTTTTAAGAGCTGAGAGCACATGAAGTGTGTCTGCCAAAAGCATTCCAACAACTGCAGGGTTATATGTCCATGAGCTTGTTTTAAATGGTTTGTAAGTAGGGCGTGACGTGCAAAAGTCACCGTCTCATGGGTCTTGCTTCCTAATGTTGTAATAATGTCTAGTCTCATGTGACATCAAAGTGTCTCTCCGAGGTGATCACGTCTCAACCCAAGATTTTTTAATATAGATAGATATGATTTTGGCATGAATATCCCCTGAACTGGGGATGACACTGAAGTGCTTCTTTTCAGGATGGAGTAGCATCACAAATACTCCTATGTCTAAGCTTACAATGGCCTCCACCTGCTCAGTCAAACAAGCTTAAGAGTTAGAAGATGAGTGAAGGCAAGGGCTTGGGCTCATCTTGTGAGGAGGAAGAGGAAGTCCATTTACTGTGGAATAAGACAAATGCGAGGTGGGAAAGATAGAGGTTCATTAGATTCTTGAGATGATAATACTATGCTGTAGAAAGGCCCAGAAGACCACCTTCTTTCGTTTCCCCTTTTTTTGCACCGTGTTCATTACTTCTGTTATACCTTCCTTTCTGTGCTTAATTAATAAATTGTCTTCCTATTATTTATCCTGTGTGTCTTGATGTCTTACTGAACAATAAATACAGATATACTGTAGCTATGCATCCATTATCGAACTCATTTAAAGCTTCTGAGGGGTGACAGTAACTAGATAGATAGATAGATAGATAGTAGAACCAACCTGCAGCATTAAGGCAGGAACCAACCTTGGAAAGGTACAAGCCATTTTTAAATATAAACACCAATGAGAAAGCTGGAGGAGCATGTTCAGAAAGTAACGATAAAAACACATCTCTACCTTGGGTGAGTATAAACAGTTCAGAGGTTGTGGTACTCACATGTCTGCCTGCTGGGAACCTTGCGCAGCTTTCTGGATTCGTGCCATATAGTACTACAGTCATCTTGTAGCTTAAAGAAGCGAGGCTTCCTCCACGAGTTTGACTTCACTTTATCCAGATTACTGCCCTTCAAGAGAAACTGAAGGTGTTCATCATCTTGCAATCCTACAAAACACAAACACAAAGTCATCAGTATCACAAGCAGACTCAACAAATCTGTTTAAGGGGGTAGTGAATGCTGGGCTTTTTAGAGCAGAAGCTTTCATGCAATGCCATCTCAGTGCCTACTCACAGCTATCAAGGTAGCTGAAGCTCATAAAAATCACTCCTAAAACTTAGTTTGCTGTACATTTTTAAAGACGGGAATGTCAAAAAAGACTGCACAGTGGGTCATGTGAGCTGCTTGGTGGCTCACCTAGGCACTACTACCCTTCACATATTCTTGGGGCTCAAGGCATTTCACACCCAACTCACTTATCAACTTTATCACAAGTATTCTGCTACACACATGGAAGTGTAAGCTTGGAGACAAATGGAAGATCCTGACTTTCTATTATGCCATATCATAAGCTCAAGTAGCACTGCAAGCAGTAAGGCACGATTCAGAGGCACAAGTTTGACTTCAACCTGTCATTCATTTTCTTCTGTATAGACATTGGGAGCAGAAGCTTGGCTTAGCCACAATAACCAGAAGGTAGGAAGAAGCCCCAGATTGCACATGGTGGGCCAATTTAGAATATTTCTATGCTGTGTGAGCCAACCAAAAACCCTGAAAAATCCCCCCACACAACCAGGAATCAAACTGGGATAAAAGGTATCTGCTGAGCCACTATGCCAGCCATATTAGGTTGTATGTCATACCTGAGGCTCCTCTTGCCCAAACGTAACCACTGAAGGAGTACATCTTAGACTGTCTACTGAAAGCCCTCTTAACATATTCCTTTTGTCAAATCTTTAACATTTTCCTTTTTGGTGCTTAACAGTTACACACATGGCTCTAATAATGCTCATTGTAACAGGTGCTCAGTGATAAAACAAAAACAGCCCCAAGAGGACAGGACTGAGACTCTCTTGGCAGCTACTGTATTAATATGCTCTGCTCCAGGAGACTTGGTTTGAATCCTGGTCTTGTCACAGAGGTTTACACATTCTTTTCACACACATGTGAACCACCACTTCTTCACTCAGTTCAGCTATTTTACCAAAACACTTATTTCCATACTGAAATCACAAAGCCTGCAACCTATCCCACAAGCACCAGGCACAAGGATAGAACCAATCCTGGAAGGGGCTTTAGCGGTGTACCTGTAATAGTAGAGTGTACAGCAAAATTCTTACATACATGTCCACAACATCCAACTTCTCTTGGAAGTCATGATGAACAAGAATGTACTAGTATACGCCACTTTATTTTCTTTAACATGATGTGCTCTCTACCCGTCTACTGTATTTGTCACACTCACTCATGCACACACACCCATACTCACTAATATGGGGGGGCCAGTTGAACATCTCAAATCACCATACTATACACAGCTGTGGAATTCAGGAAGAAACTGGACACAATCTCAATGAAACTAACCTAGCAGGCATGTCAAGTCAGGTTTACTGTCATGTATAGAATAGAACAGAATGCCTTTTATTGTCACTATACACATGTACAATGAGATTAAAAGCAGCTCCTTCAGTGCAGGCATAAATGTAGAACACAAAAAGTAAATAAATAAACTAATGGTGCGAAAAGTTGCCAAGAAGTTGCAAAAAAAAAGTTCTGCAACGCTGTATACATATGGAAAGAATAATAACTATTGCCCTATTGGGTTATTGCACATAATTTAAATATTGCACAATAATGATGATCATGTTCAGTAAGTAGTGGATGTTGGACCCTGAGAGTAATGATATTATACAGTATACAGATATTACACAGTTATTATCAGTACCATTTAGATATTGGATATTGCATACTTGATGGATAGAAGGAAGTCCAGGGTTTGGTGGGTTAGACTGTGTAGACTTATGTGCATAAAGTATAATGAAATCAATGCTTGCAAGTCTCGGCAGAGTGTGACAGAAATATACTATATAAAAAAAAATATATCATACTTAGCACGCAACAATATTAAGTATATAAACAACTAGCAATGGTATAAAAATTTTAAAATACCTGCTATACATTGCCTCATGTGTACCTTCAAGTCAGGTAATATAATTTAAAAACATCTGCTATCTCTTACCCTACACATGCACCTTCAGTGCCTTTCCTCCATATTTACATGTGTGACTGTCTATTAACCGGCGCCCCTTTTCTCGAGCACGTCCCTGTAAAGCCGGCTCCTTAGACACGGTCTTTATTTTTGAGGCGACTTTTCTCATCTCCTGTTCAATTTTACACTTTGTTTCTTTGAAGGCGACTCTCTCAGTGTGTGCCTATACTTCTTGTGTGTCTCAAACTCTCACTTCCTCTTTAGTCGGGGTCACTATAGCCAAACTGACCAATCACACCAAAGCTAAGCTAACAAATCAGATTGCTCAGAGGATCTGAACACACAGACCTTAGTGTTTTATTATATAGTAGATTATATACCACTACCCAGAGTCCCCACTGTTGCTCAGGGATATCAGTATAATGGGCAAAAAAGCTAAAAAAGCAAATACAGGTAAAATTCCGTTACAACGAACTGCCAGGGACCTAAAAAATATTTTGTTGGTATGAAAATTTTGTTGTAATGAGATTCTGTATTTGTCACTATAGTGCTTTCTTTAACTTGCCTACAGGCGTTTACAATCATTTTAATAGCTTCTTTCACGTTTTCCTATCCTTGCGATAATACACTTTCAGTGTGCGAATGATGCCCAAATCCAATGGCTGAAGCACTGCTGTGCAACTGGGTGGGAGGAGTTCAACGCGAACATTATCTAAATGTGGAAGCATGTTGTGCGCAGCAGTGTTATTAATCAGAAGCTGAATCATCCTTGTCTTCTTCATATTGTGAGGTTTCTCAACTCTTTTGGGATCCCCCCCACCCAACGGGAACATCATGCTGAAGTGTGTCCCGAAACGCGATTGCCCCGCCTGTGTAAGATTGTGTCTGTTGCCGGGGCAGGGCAACAGCAGGCTCACAGCGGTGCAGTGAGGCGCCACAGAAGTGAATCCTAAAAGATTGTGGTCATGCTATAAGTCCCTGTCTTGCACCCCAAAACACGAGGCTTAGTCTCAGTACTTTAGCAAAACCAACTTTATTCAGCTTGAAACAGGAACAGCACGGTTATTTATTGTAGTGGGATCTGCCACTCTCCTATAAACAGACACAGCAGTCAGGCAGGGTCATAGCCAGGTTAGTGGCCAAGTTATACTGTGCCCTGCATTTATAATGTTCCTTGCATCACCCATCGAGTTTGGCGGAGAGACGCAGCAGAGCTGTGAGCCTGCTGTTGCCTCGGCAACAGATAAAGTCTTCCACAGACTCGGCACTTCAGGACGCTCTTCCACTCCAACATCCAGTTGGGGGAGGACCCAAGAGAGTTTAGAAACCTCACATTTTCTTGAATGAGTTCCGCATTAATATTAATGTTTCTTGAACGAGCATCACTGAACCACATAAAAACTGCTTTTTCGACGTCTTCAAATGCAGCAGTTCACATACATTTGCAATCCGAGGTTTTTCTTCTTTTTTTTGCTCGGTCTTTCAAGAAAGTTGACAGTGTCGATGGCGAAATTCCAAATTCACTGCCTCTTTTTGCCACAATCGAGAGCTGCAAAAATGTAAAAGTTTTTTTTTCTAATATGAACTGTTATCGTTTTTTCGTGTCTGCTGTCTCTACAGTATAGGAGGGTGACAATGAGTTGAATTCCAATGGATGTTTTTCAAATGTTGATGACAAAAAAACAAAAAAAGCAAAAAAATGGTACGAGGAAAGTTCAAAGAAAGAATTTTTTTGTATTTTTTTTTTTTTTTTTTTTTTTTTAACAATGTTTCTGTTTGGGGATCGTTGTGCTCAACTGAGCTGCGACCACAGAACTAACTGCTCTGTGGATGATTCAATCAGGCATTTCAAGGTCTTTTGGGCAGTTTGTAATGAAAGTATCCGCTGAATCTACTTCGTAGTAACGAGATTTCTATAGACTCGTGTCATATGGGGAAACTGTCGGGACCAAAAAAATACTTCGGTGTAATGAAAATTTCGTTGTAAAGATATTTGTTGTAACGGAATTTTACCTGTATATACAGTATTTGTTTCTTAATTGTTGACTCTTTTGTTACTGCTGGTTGTCCTGTACATCCCTTACACTACCTCACTCTGCTGTCGTAAGTTGGGAATTTGTTTATTTTGTGTATGATTAGATTGTATAAATGCAGAAACTCCTTGCTGGGTTGCCACTTCTTTGAATGCTACTTCTTTGTATTTCCTGGTTTAGTGTTCTAGGGGTTTAATTCCACATTAATAAAATGGATGGCTTGTTGAAAAATTGAATCTTTGATATTATTTTTTCAATTTCGCCTTATGCAATTTCTTGTATTAGGAATTTGTTCGTTTTCGCGTACCCCTTGGGGTCAGAGCACAGGGTCAGCCATTGTACAGTGCCCCTGGAGCAATTACAGGTTAAGGGTCTTACTCAAGGACCCAGCAGAGTAGGATCTCTTTTGGATATGACATGTAAGTTTGGCAAAACTCTTTTTTCTTGTTCCCTCTATTAAATCCAGATTCATGATGAAATTTTTAAAACCCCATAAACTTAAATGTAACATACATGAAAAATGTCATGAACATCCAACTCAATTATTTTGGAGTAATGAGTTCCCATTATGACGCCCCAATAAAATTCTTGAAACAGTACAAAATTACAAGAAATTAGACATTACTGGTTTTGAGTGATGTGCAATTTCTGGGTTGGTCCTGCATTATATTACAACCCCTGCCCCCCCATTCCCCAAATCCCCCCCACCCGCAGTAGTTTTCACTCAGTCACTGATGTGGAATGTAGTCATCACTGTAAGTAGAGCCTGACCAAACAATATGCCAAACTGAATACCAATGGTTGAACTGTTTCAACGTGAAAACCAGTTTTAGTTCTGCACTCGATTTGGAGTAACGCCTCCACCATTACAATCAGCCTTCCCGATGAAACTTATGAACCACCATGTACCCTTGACGGGCCATGATTTTATGCTAGTTCAGCTTTATTGTACTGTATAAGATTGACCTTAGTCAGTAATTTTTGCAACAACTGAAATAACTTTTTGGTTGTCCAACCAGTACAACCCCACTTTAAGAATTGAATTTTTTAAATGCAATATAACCTGCATTTTAAGAATAAAAACCTATGTACAAAATTTAGCTGAAATCAGTTCGTCTATTTTTGTGTGATCAGCGAACAAACTGACAAGCTGGTCTAAGGGTTAAATTGAGGACCTCAGTATGCAAAGCGTGTAATATTAACATCAAATAAAGCCAAAACATTTAAAAGGCATACACAGGATATTACAATTTTATTCATATAGATCTATATCATTTGTATTTAGGATGTGGATAACGCCGTGAGAATAATTCTGTCACATTAATACTTCAATATTAATCCTCAGTGATCTCCCCAGTCTCAATCAAGATTAATTTTTTATAAACACTAAATGCTTTTTTATTGTTATTTACCCTGCTCAAATAAAACCAGCTTCTAGGATGGTGACTGACAGAACATGTCCACTAATGACACATTAATAATACCGGGCACACGCATTGAAGATAATGATCTGCTTTTATTCATTCTAACAAAAGCCAACTCTGCAAAGCAGGTTTGTCATGTCTGTCCCTTTAAACTGGCTACAAGAAACAGGATTGTCAAGGTTGTTCTGCTGGTGAGCTCATTGAAAGACGGGTGTATTAAGCTTCTTAAGTTAAACTTCCTTAAACTTCCATTGCATTTAGTAGCCTTAGTAGAAAATAGGAGAACGTAAAGCATTTAACTGCTGAGAGACCAATGAGATGAGTGATATGAGTGGCCTTTACGGAAATTCTGAGATGGATGGTGACTACAGAAGAACTGCATTTAAAGAAGAAAGAAATGACATGTTGAGTTCAGTGAGCTCACAATCATCAAAGGAGACAGGGAACTTCTTACTTGGATTAAAATGAACAATGTGATTCCAAAGTGATGGTCGTTCTGGTCTTGCCCTTAATCTCCAACCCCAGAACCCTGCCTTGGATGAGTGGCTGGCACAGAACATGAAATCATAACATTCACATTGATTGGTCACTTTGTTCATTTTGTGTAAATGATGAAGATGTTATTTGTAAAATCTGCAATTTAAATAATTGCCTAAGCCTGTGGTGGTTTTATAGATGTGGGCCCAGCATGAAAGGAAAAGCTGACAGGCATGGTGGATGTTACACATTAGGTTTAAAATCTGCTATTTGGAGGAGAAGATGAAGGAGGTGAGGAATGAATATAAAGAAGGAGGTAAAAGAGGAGAAAGAAGCAGAGATTAGGAGATTGAGAAGATTAAGAAGGAAGAAACATGTATGATAATGAGAGGAGATAAAAGGGGGAGTAACAGATGTTAAGATGGAGCGATGATGGTGAAGATATATCAAAACAGATAAAGGAGAGTGATAACAGATGATGAAGAAAAAAGAATAGGAGGATGAGGAGATAAATGAGACAAAGGAAAAGGGAGAATTGAAAAAAGGAGGACAAACAGATGAAGAAGAAAGAATAGGAGGATGAGAAGATAAATGAGATGAAGGAGAAGGAAGAATTGAAAAAAGGAAATAGGAGGGTGAGGAGATAAATGAGATGAAGGAGAAGGAAGAATTGAAAAAAGGAGGACAATGAAGAAGCAAGATGTATGGAGTTTAATAAAGGTGATGATAGTGACATTGAAAAGGGAAGGAAAAGAAAGAAAAATAAGAGGATAAGGAAAAGGAAATAAATCTCAATTATAATAAAAAAATCCTGGGACGAGAGGTGACTTTTTCAGAGAGATACTTTCATGCCACGCGAGACAAGACTTTGTGCGAAAAAGATTTAACCACGCCCGGGGCCGGAAATAAAAGACAAAGAGTAGATGACAAAGTAGAACATCATAAAGTATTCAAAAACGTTAGCGTGATACACATGCAGAGCAGGTTAGAGATAATGAAAGTAATAAAATTCGAAAGTCTCAAAAAAATGATAGTAAAGATCACATTAGCACAAACAAATGGAAATTATTACTCGGTGAAATAACAGAACAGCGAAAAGAGATTGAATATATTGTTTGGATTTAAACTTTAACTCTGAGACTTGCAGATCGTCTAATTCGTGCTGCCATCAGGGAAAAGTAGTGTTTCTTCCCAATGAAGAGGCATACCTGCGAGAATTTAAAGATTTGTTGTTTGGTGATAGTGAAATCCACACACGCGAGTGGCAGAGATGCGAAGTGGCTGGCATGTAGCACAGGCTGGGGAGGTTGGCAAGCGAAGCGAGCAGGGGGCAAAGCCCCTTGGTGAATACAGTATAAAAATGAAAACAGATGATAAGGGAGACAACACAGAACAACAACATAGATCAGAATGGTGACATGGAGAATTTAACAAAGATGATGATAATGATGATTGATGAATGATTGTAAAGGATGAGGAGACACAGAGGATTAACACTGGAATTACTAGTGCCAACAAAAAACTTGTAAATCCATCCCACTTTAAATCCCTTCTCACCTCTCCGTCAGTGTCTTTTGTCTTCTAAATGTGTCGATAAGCCCAAGCAGCAAGCAGCCTGCTATACCATCAACCCCCCACGCCTCAGAACGGGCAAGAAGTTCTCCCAGTTCCTGCCTTGATTAATTATCTGGAAGTGAGCTACCCAGAATTGTAATGGGAAATAATTTGATGTGTGTTTTGTGTCTAAAACAATATGTAAACACATCGTTAAAGCAGAAATGTTTTTCACATTTTAGCAATAAATAACAAAATATAAACACCAACTGTATAATGTGTGAAGGCTGATGGCCAAATATCAAATAAACATTTTCACAAAAGGTGCAAGTACAATACGACAACTTCCATGGTGCTGTGGTTAGAACTGCCAATTTATAATCCAGAGGTCTTGAGTTTGAAAGCAGTTTTTTTTTCACTTTTATTCTCTCAGTCACGATCACGATACAACACTCACCCCAGCCCCAGATCTGACATGGTTACTTTTTATCTGAAACTAGGAATAACTGTAGATGTGAGTGGTGTTTTGAGACAATGGAACTGGAAATTCTCTGATCTGGAGGGATAAAAGCTGACACACAAACGCTGGTGAATCTGCCTTCAGATCCCTGGGTTAGTGGGGTATGTATCATGATCGTGACAGAGAATAAAAGTGAAAAACAAAAAGTCCTATAAATGCACACTGGCTCTTACAGACGCAAACCAATTGTATGTGTTTACTGTATAATATTAACAATAAGAGCAGCTCACTACTGAAAACGGTAAATATAGGAGGCAGTCAGAATCGAACCGGGGACTCTTGATTACAAGTCAGCAATTCTTACTGCTACACCACAGAAGCTGTTGTATCAACCTTGAACCTTTTGTGAAAGTGTTTATTTGATCTTTTGACTTCAGGCTTCACACATTATAGTTTATGCCTACATTTTGTCATTTATTACTAAAATATGAAAAACGTTTCTGTTTTAACAATGTGTTTACACAGATCATTCTAATAACGGAACACACATGAAATGCATGTGTTCCAAATAACAATCTATTATTTTCACTCTAAAACTCCAGCACTTCACTCCCAGATAATCAAGGCTTGAGCTGGGAGAACTTTGTGCACGTTCTGCGGCGGTTGGGGGATGGAATAGTAGGCTACTTACTGCTTGTCTTGATCAGTACATTTACAGGACAAAAGACGCTGACAGAGAAATGCGAAAGGATTTAAGGTGGGCTGGATTTACAAGTTTTTTCGTAGGCTTTGGTAATTCTAGTGTTAATGAGGAGAGAATAAAGGAAGGATGATAAAACATAAGAAAATTAATGAGGAGATAAACAATGATGATGAAGAAGAAAAAGATTTTGATGCTCTGTGCAAGAGAGGACAGAGCCTACTATACTTCCTTAGAAGGCTGGCGTCCTTCAACATCTGCAATAAGATGCTGCAGATGTTCTATCAGACAGTTGTGGCGAGCGCCCTCTTCTATGCAGTGGTGTGCTGGGGAGGCAGCATAAAGAAGAAGGATGCCTCACGCCTGGACAAACTGGCGAGGAAGGCAAGCTCTATTGTAGGCATGGAGCTGGGCAGCTTGACATCTGTGGAAGAGCGATGGGCGCTGAGCAGGCTCCTGTCAATCGTGGAGAATCTATGGCATCCACTGAAGAAGAGCAGCTTCGTAAAGTTACTGTCCGTTAAAGAGTGATAAAAATGCAGATATAAGTTATTGTTTTTTATCAGTATGCTGCTGCTGGTGTATGTGAATTCCCTTGGGATTAATGAAGTATCTATCTATCTATCTATCTATCTATCTATCTATCTATCTATCTAAAACGAGGTCAAGGAAGAAAGATGTAATGAAAGTAATGTAGAAAGTAATGTAATGAAGGTGAATTATGGAATAGAATAAACATGATGATTATGATAATGAAGGAGGAGTACAAGGAGGAGTCCTGAAACAGACAAAGAATTTCTTATATGACAGATAGTTGCCTACCAACTGTAAGGTCTCACACTGCAGCGGATAGCCAAACAACTATAATGCATCTATGCATGTCTCCTGGTCTAGTGGATAACTTATAGTCACCAAACTATTCTCTTCATCCTTCCATCACAGTTCTCTTTTGAAAAAATGCTGGTGCTATATAATTATTTCACTTTGCACTACACCTGGCAGCAAGCATTTGACAGGCATGTGTGTTTTTCTAATATTTTCTCAGTGTCTCCACTTCACAGAGTATAATCTGTAGTATTATTTGCCACACACATAAAGCCTGCAGTGAAGTATGCCTTACAACTTTTTGCCCCCACACCTCGACTACTGTTGCTGTTCAAGCGGTGTATATGAGCGGCTGGCACTTTTCCTGTTGCTGCATGCTTTCTTTTGCTGAGCAGGCACAATTACAAGCAGTAATCATCAGAGCACACCGTCAAGCCTGCGGCAGAAACAGCAGGCTCTCGAGCTGCACGCTCGTGTTTCTGCAGAAGGGGAGCTGGAATGTTGGAATGTTGGCACGTGTTCACTGTATTCTGGGCACATGCTCATCCTGAAGGAAGTTTACCATCATTCCAGATGTTGCAGTTATGGTTCTCTAAATGAAAGCCGTCAATGATCCCCCACCCCCCTTACTTTAATGGCCAGCCTTGAAGAAGATAAAATAAGCATATGCTGTAAATGAGCTACCCTGCTGAAAGACTTTTACTATTGTTTCAAAGGTTGCTTATGTCAGGCTGCTGTACAATACTTTTAAATGTAATGGGGGGGGCACAGTGTGCATGGACTCGGTGCAAGATGCTGACTCATTGAGATCCAAATTTCAAGGGGCAAGCTTATAAATAGATGACAACTAACACTTTCACTGTAAGGGGTATTACAGTGTCTATAAAATGTATTTCCCCCCTTGGACTTTTTCACGTTTTATTGTTATCCAACTTTTTTGTAACTGATCAACAGAAACAGACACTTTAATGACAAAGTGAAAACAGATCTCTGTAAAGTCTTCTGAATTAATTACAAATATAAACACAAAATAATTGATCACACAAGTTTTCAACCCCTTCAATATGTCACACCTAAATCATTTTACTGGTGCCGCCAACTGGTTTTGGAAGTCACAGAATTAGTTCAATGGAGATCACCTGTCTGGAATTTCAGTTGGTTGCTACATAAAATGCACCTGAATGTTGAAGGTCCAACTTGTGGAGAGTCTGTATGGTGGTCTAATCAATGCAATTAAGACAGAAGAACACTCCAAGCAAACCCTAATTGATAACTGAATATCCTCAGAAGTCCAGTTAAATCAATCATTAAGACATGGAAAGAGTATGGCACAGCTGTAAATCTGTCCACAAACACAAGAGTGAAGACTAGTGTGGGGGGCCACCAAGTGACCTGTAAGAATTCTGAAGGAGTCACAAGCTACAGTGGGTGACACTGGACAGACTGTGCAGACCACAACTGTTGACCAGCTTTATGGGGGAATGGCAGCAGCAGAGTGATGTGGGGACGCTCCTCTGAACCAGGCAGGCTTGTGAGGATAAAATGAATGCAGTATAATACGGGAAAATCCTAAAAGGAAACCTGATGCTGTCTGTAAGAAACCTGTGCCTTGGGAGGAGATTTGTTTTCTAGCAAGACTCTGAGCATAAAGCCAAAGCTACACAAAAACAACAATGTCAATGCCTGGAGTGGCCGAGTCAGGGTCCAGATCTCAATCCAATGGAGAATTTGTGTCTGGACTGGAAAAAAGCTGTCCTCATGCTGCCTGGCACACCTAGAGCAGTTTTGCAAAGGGAAATGGGAAAAAATTACAATGTCCAGATGTGTAAAGCTGATAGAGACTATGCACACAGACTCAAAGCTGTCATGACTGCCAACGATGCATCTACTAAATACTGACACAAAGAGATGAATACTTATGAGAACTATTATTTTAGTTTTTTTTTTTTATATTTGTAACTAATTCAGACCACTTTGTAGAGATTTGATTTCACTTTGACATTAAACAGTCTTTCTGCAGAAAAGCAAAAGCCAAGTTAAATCCACTATGATTCAATGCTGTAAAATGCTAAAATGTGAAAATTTCCAAGAAGAGGAATACTTTTTAATAGGCACTGCTGCTGTTGGTGGCTGCACTTCGATATATCACACAGCACTGCCTGCACAGTAACCAGTCAATAATCAAGGATTTAGGTGGCACACGCCATTTCTGTTGAACTAACAAATGAGTGCACAGAAACTGCATAGACACAAAACAACCAGTAAGTGTGTTTGCCTTGGCACCACAGCTTCAGTTGGCAGCCAGGAAATTCAGAATTAGTCCTGCAGTACTGCAGCTCATCTGCCATCCCATTTAATCCTCCTGCTGTCTCTTATGAATTCTAAAAAAATGACCATTCATTGAATTATCATTCATAGTATTGGTACATCCTATTGTGCTCTGGTTATCTGTGAAAGGTGCAGACAGGTCACAGTGGGTGTTAAGGCCACCATGACACTGATATGAACAAGTTGGCTTAAAAAAAAAACGAAGCATTAAAAGGCTGTGAAATTTACAGTACAAGGCTGCAGTGTGCTTAAGCTATACTGGTAGAACTCAGACCTGGATGAGTTAAAATTCTAAGTTACAGCTTAAAGGATAAGTTGGGTATTTTTGAAATCAGAGTTATTTCTTTCTTAAACACAGTATATATGTATTTGCCATGCAAAGTTGTGTTCTAAAATTAAGCGTTTTCTACAAATTAAAAAAATATATATATCTTGTCTACACTGGTGCTTTACAGTGCAGGCTATAAGGTATGGGGCACCACCAGAAAATAGAAGCCTACAAGATTAGCGATGATGCAGCAAAAGTTTCGTTAATAAGAAACCATGTCTTCTGTGTTTCAAACGCATGTTTGTGACAACAAAAGGGATCTATAAATAATCATTTTATCTTGTATTCCTGGTACTATTTTTTTGTGGTAAGGATCAGTTTTCTATGCACTTGTGTGAGTACTTGCATAAATACACAAGTACAGTGATCCCTCGCTATATCGCGCTTCGCCTTTCGCGGCTTCACTCCATCACGGATTTTATATGTAAGCATATTTAAATATATATCGAGGATTTTTTGCTGGTTCGCGGATTTCTGCGGACAATGGGTCTTTTAATTTCTGGTACATGCTTCCTCAGTTGGTTTGCCCAGTTGATTTCATACAAGGGACGCTATTGGCAGATGGCTGAGAAGCTAGATTGCTTACTCTTCTCTCTCTCTTGCGCTGACTTTCTCTGATCCTGACGTATGGGGATTGAGCAGGGGGGCTGTTCGCACACCTAGACGATACGGACGCTCGTCTAAAAATGCTGAAAGATTATCTTCACGTTGCTATCTTTTGTGCAGCTGCTTCCTGAAACGACATGCTGCACGGTGCTTCGCATACTTAAAAGCTCGAAGGGCACGTATTGATTTTTGACTGAAAAACAAACTGTCTCTATCTCTCTCTCTTTCCCTGCTCCTGACGGAGGGGGTGTGAGCTGCCGCCTTCAACAGCTTTGTGCCGCGGTGCTTCGCATACTTAAAAGCCAAACAGCCCTATTGATTTGTTTGCTAGAGATTGTTTTCTCTATCTATGTGACATTCTGTGCTCCTGACACGCACTCCTTTGAAGAGGAAGATATGTTTGCATTCTTTTAATTGTGAGACAGAACTGTCATCTCTGTCTTGTTATGGAGCACAGTTTAAACTTTTGAAAAAGAGACAAATGTTTGTTTGCAGTGTTTGAATAACGTTCCTGTCTCTCTACAACCTCCTGTGTTTCTGCACAAATCTGTGACCCAAGCATGACAATATAAAAATAACCATATAAACATATGGTTTCTACTTCGCGGATGGCTCTGGAACGCAACCCCCGCGATGGAGGAGGGATTACTGTAAATTGAAACAAAACCACAAGAAGTTTACTATGATTTGGTCTTTCAAAGAAGAAATTATGCTCGGGGAGCAAAAGATTATTGCGGAAGAAGACAAACGCTGAGGTGCCGTTCACAGCTGTTGTTCTTTTACAATAGCTGAATCTCATGTTGGTATTTTTTGTTCAAACTATTGTATAAATTATTGTAAACATGTATAAAACTATTTTACAGTGTGTGTGTGTAATTGCAAGATGCAGATTAATACTTGCCAACTGTCTTGAGTGTATTCGGCAGGTTTTTAGGCTTTCATTTTCAGTTGGTGCCCCTTGCCCCATCAGCCTCTATTGTAAACCGCCAGTGTGGTCAAAATATTTTTTAAAATTTATAGAAAATGCTCAACTTTAGAACACAATTTCAGTTCATACTATCAGGAGCAGAAGTGACTCTTTCTTCTGCCTCTAAGCTCCAGAAAATGGATTTCTCTTCTGCTACTACTTCTATATGGCGTTAGTAAATTCTCCCCATACCTCAGTGACCACCCCAGTACTATACACCATATGTTGGGGTTAACTAGCAACTCTACCTTGGACTGGAATGAGTGAGATTGAGTATTGTAAGGAACCTGCCAGCACAAAAAATCAGAGATAATATTTATTCTAGGCTCTTGATGTGTTCTTGAGGATTCTGATTCAGCAGCATTCCTTTCAGTTACATAGTGAATCACACATTTTAGGATACTGGTGAAAAGTAAAACTACAGTACTGACTGGTCTGGTGGCAGCACTTGTTTATTGAAATCAGGATTCAGAACTTTGTCGGAAAAACAAGCCGACGTCATAACTAGGGAGGACAAAAATCTAATAAAGCTCTTGTTCCTCATCTTTCGGCTACTGCCGCTGGAGGTCGCCAAAGCGGATCACCTGTTTCCATATCTTCCTGTCCTCCCTACCACCTGCATTGTCTTCTCTCACCACATCCCTAAACCTCCTCTTAAGACCTTCGTCTTTTCCTCTTGCCTGGCAGCTCCGTCGCTAACATCCTTCTCCCAATATACCCAGCACCTCTCCTCTGCATGTTCAAAATAATGCAATCTCACCTCTCTGGCTTTTTCTCCAAACCATCCATCCTGAGCTGACCCTCTAATGTACTCATTCCTAATCCTGTCCATCCTCGTCACACCCAATGCAAATCTTTATATCTTCAGCTCTGCCACCTCCAGCTCGGTCTCCTGTCTTTCTGGTCAGTGCCTCCGTCTCCAAACTATATAACTTAGCTGGTCTCACTACTGTCTTGTAGACCTTCCCTTTCACTTTTGCTGGTACCTGTTTGTCATAAATTACCCAAAACTCTTCTCCACCCACTCCACCCTTCTTCACCTCTCTTCCACACTCCCCATTACTATGTCATGTATTCTTTCTTGTTCCTACTGACCTTCATTGCTCTCCTCTCTAGAGCATATCTCCACCTCTTCAGGGTCTCCTCAACCTGCTCCCAACTCTCGTTACAGAT
The DNA here is from genome assembly GCF_900747795.2 of Erpetoichthys calabaricus. Lineage (NCBI taxonomy): Eukaryota > Metazoa > Chordata > Cladistia > Polypteriformes > Polypteridae > Erpetoichthys > Erpetoichthys calabaricus. The sequence continues at coordinate 192,414,671 of NC_041399.2, forward strand.
CACAATGTCATCTGCAATCAAGAATCTAACAAAGCCCAGAACATAAAACAGAAGTTGAAGTTTAAAGGAACACTTCACCCAATATATGTTACTTATCCTATGTAGTTTGAAGTGGTGGCTGAGCGAGTTTTAATCTTGTGTTTCTGTGAAACAAAGGACATAGCAAAGTTTCTCATACAACTGGACACAATGTCCACTGGAAAAAAGCCAAAAATATAAAACGTCCATGTAAAAATCTCACACTACTGGTGTTGCATGATCCAAATGTTAAGTCATCCAATCTCACAAAGCATGTGTATTTTTTCCTAAAATATTATTACATAAATCAGAAAAATGAAAGCAGTTCACAAACAGGAAGCTTCTTGAAATGGGGTCAACCCTTTTTGAATTGAAGACCCATCTCTCCCTCTCATTCATTGGTCACAAGTCCTGTTTGCAATTCAAAACCTCAAGAACATTAAAACAACAAGAAGAGGCCATTCAGCCAAACAAGCTTGTCAATCATCTTTACTCAGAAGGTCCAAAATTAGGGTTATGGCCATCAAATTGAGATCTGAAAGTGTCCCTAAAGTCATACTCTGCACCACACTACTTGGTAATTTATTCCATATGCATGTGGCTCTTTGTGCGAAGACAAACTTCTAATGTTTATGCAAAATCTGCCCTTATTACTTTTCAAATCATGTGCCCTTTGTTTTTGCTGTAGGGCTCAATTTAAAATAACTGCTTTAATCCACTTTACTAATTCCTCTCATAATTTTAAACAATTCAATCATGTCCCCTCTTAATTCACGTTTGCTTAAATTAAAAATGTTCAAGTCATTCGATCTCTCCTCACAACTCACACCTCTCAGTCCAGAAGTTAGGTTAGTCGCTCTTCTTCAGACATTATCTAACACTGCGGTTAGTCGCTCTTCTTCAGACATTATCTAACACTGCTATGTTTATTTCTTTGTTGGAGATTGACTAGCAGAGTGACTTTTTAGCATGCCAGTTACACTCCACCAGATGTTCTTCATAATTATGACTTTCAAACCTAGTTTACATAAATAAAATAGTATGGGTTGTTGCGTATCACGCAAGAACTTGCAAAAAATTGGGCCTTGAACATTGATCTTGGTCTGATATGCATAATACGACGTATTAATGGGATGTGAGGACTACCTTGGCCATGTAATTGAGCTTCGGGTCCTTCACATAGCCATGTGCTATGGCTGACAGTAAAATAACATCATCAACATCTACTGACAAAGAAGCACAATGCACAGGCCATTCAGTGGGAGCTGTTTAGATGACAATCAAGAAACAAAAGAGATGGCGGGACACTGTCTCCACATACCAGAGCAAAAGGTTAGCTCTAACATAGAGCCATAGAGCCACAGAGCCACAGTACAGCCCGCAGAACAAGAATAACAGCAGCACCATCTGCTCAGCATCAAGTACAACATACACAATGCAAGCGCTGACAACAAACCACGAATTATAAACTCCTCAGGATGTGCAAAACATACTATTTTCAACACATACGTGGTGTGGCAGGCGGCTGGTGTCCATGCCCAGCCGGGACACCCCTGCACACTATATTCAGGGGGAGCAGCCCTGGACAGTGCAATACCTCCCCCTGGACGCCAGATGGCCGCCCCCCTGGGGTGGAGCAGTGCCTTGGGTTCCCGCAGGGCTCCCTGGGAATTGGAGTTGGGTGCAGCCCTGTTGGGTCCTGCAGGCACCGCCAGGGGGTGCTGTGTTTGGGACACCTGGGCCCATGTGGGCAGCAGATTCATCACACCCGAAAGTGCAGCCGGAACTCGGTGATCAAGCACCAATCTGTGTCAGGTCGGGCGCTAGACAGCGTCTTCTTACAGGGGTAACAACAGCTGAAGTGTCAAGCTCATAGCAGAAGGTGTTAATACGGGATACAGCATGCAAAAAAACGGGACACAGAGAAGCATGCCAACCAAACAGGCTTTGGACATTTGACAAGCACTACTTGGAAATGTTGGATCAGGAGTGTGCTCACTAAAAATAAGTAAAAAGTACCACATGAAAGACCTTTCGGGGTCAACATGTTTCCTAATAAACATAAAAAGCATCAGACAGAATACTAGAACCAGGTCTCCATGTTGGTGAAGTACAACAGGAGTGCATCTCCCTGTAGTCACAAGACTCAGGTACCAACAAATGGCGATTCAAATAATCATATTTTTAACATTGTCCTTAATTTCAAATTTTTAAAGGGGCCATCTCACTTTTAATAGCAGGTCACAGGGCGAGTGGTCTGGTCTCTAGGAATTTGAACTGTAGAGCACCAGGTGCACCAGGTGGCTGGTTCAATCCCTAGCACTGACTTGGTAAGAGTTACTTACCGTCTTCCCTTTTTATGTTTTATGCTATGTATTGAGAGAGTTATAGTGAATTTAATAGGCAAATGTCCTAATTATTCTAACCTTAACCCCAAATCCTAATTTCTTTCAGAATTGTTGCTATTTGAGAAATGAGAACTTGGCCAGTCCTTTCCTAGAAATTCTCCAAGGTCTTGATCAAAATGAAACTAGTCATTATAGAGATAGTTTGACAAAGGGCACAGTTTTCATTACTCTTAGTCTAATTAAAGAAATATGGCAATAATTGTTCTATCGTGCCTTTAGGGATAATGATTTATCTATAACAAGACACTAGAAAGAATACATTCTGTTTGATATATACAAGGATGGCATGGTAGCATACTAGTAAGGAATCTAGGATTTGTATCCCAGGTCCTCCCTGTGTGTAGTTTGCATGTTCTCCCCGTGTCTACATAGGTTTCCTTCCACTGTCCAAAGATGTGCAGGTTAGGTGAATTGACGATAGTAAATTGGTCTAAGTGTGTGGCTTGTGTGTGTGTGTTTTCACCCTGCAAAGGACTGGTGCCCAGTCCAAGGTTTATTCCTGAAATTGCGCCCTAAGCTAGCTAGGATAGACTCTGGCCATCCTGTACCTCAGGCCTTGATTAGACAATGACATGACAAGATACATATGAACAGTCTGAAACAATTATTATGGCTAACTAAAGAGGAAAAACTGTTAAAATCTTAACAGTAACCCTAGTCTAACCTTGAGCCATTGGGAACCTGGCCTACCTGGTGGGGGACTTCAGTCTGGTGTACTGAGCCTAGCCACTGATCTTTTTGGCCAGCATATAACTATCACGGCAAGTCCCTGATCACTTTATCCATTATATATTATCTAGCCCTGGATCAAAGTGTATCTCATTCTATTAAAACACATGCAAACCAAGTTCAGCTCTTAAAATTCCAATAAGTCTAAGAAGATGCACTGAAATCAAAGAAGGGGAGCTAAGACCCTGATATTTGTAAGTCCTAGAAATGTCCTTGTTCCAAATCAGTTGCTATTTAACTAGTTTCTATAAGAAATTCCTTTATCCCCAGCTCCACTGACTACTATGAAGCATTGTCAGTGGCAGAAATTACAAGTTCAGCAAATCTGGATTTCCTGTTTTTTTATTATTCTCAGTCGGTCTATCATACTTGGGCAGCTGGATAGGGAAAATATACCTCCACAGGCTGACAGCAGGCAGTCAGCCTGTCCTATCAAATCACACACCTTCAATGCCATTTATAATACTGCAACAATATAATCTGCCATTTCCAAACACACATCTAGAGAGTGATCCCCTCCCTAAAATGAAACCTCTCCTTGCTTTTCACGTGGTGTCAAGTTCAAGATACCCACGAGGAAATAACTTCCCACTCACTTTTCTTTTGAACTTTGCCAAAATATTCAGCAAACTGAACCTCCCTGCAGAGAGCCAACAGACCTGGAGTGCACTACACCGCCTTTCTCTTTCGGATGTGGAGCAATTGGATGCAGGAAATGAGAACTTGGCCAGTTCCTGTCCAGAAATTCTCTGAGGTCTGCATCCATAATAAAACAAATCATTACAGAGCTGGACTTGAAAAAGGGGTGTTGTTCATTACTCAAGGATCAAGAGGGAGAATAGTTTGTATTACAGGATTAAGGCTGAAAGCAGTATTCTAACAACACACACAGACACATCTATATCTTTCTCTCTCTCTATATATATATATATATATTACAATTAAAAAATCCTGGGACGAGACGTGACTTTTTCAGAGAGATACTTTCACGTCCTGTGAGACTTTGTGCCAAGAGATTTAACCACACCGTGGCCAGAAATAAAAGACAAAGAGTATATGACAAAGTACAACGTCGTAAAGAATTCCAAATTCTTGGCACGATACACATTCAGAGCAGGCTAGAGACAATGAAAGTACAAAAATTCAAAAGTTTCAAAAAAATTATAGTAAAGATCACATTAGCACAAACAAACAAATTATTACTCAATGAAATAATGGAACAGCAAAAACAGACTGAATATATATATTCTGAGATTTGTAGATTGTCTAATTCTGTTTCTTAACAATGAAGAGGCGCATCCACAGGAATTAAAAGATTTGCTGTTTGGTGAAAGTGAAATCCACATACGCGAATGGCAGAACAAGGCAGAGATGCAAAGTGGCTGGCGCATAACACAGGCAATGGTTGGCGAGCAAAGTGAGCAGGGGGCAAAGCCTTATATATATATATATATATATATATATATATATATATATATATATATATATATATATACACACACAGTGATCCCTCGCTATATCGCACTTCGCCTTTCGCGGCTTCACTCTATCGCGGATTTTATATGTAAGCATATTTATATATGTATCGCGGATTTTTTGCTGGTTCGCGGATTTCTGCGGACAATGGGTCTTTTAATTTCTGGTACATGCTTCCTCAGTTGGTTTGCCCAGTTGATTTCATACAAGGGACGCTATTGGCAGATGGCTGAGAAGCTACCCAACTTACTTTTCTCTGTCTCTCTTGCGGTGACTTTCTCTGATCCTGACGTAGGGGGTGTGAGCAGGGGGGCTGTTCGCACACCTAGACAATACGGAAGCTCGTCTAAAAATGCTGAAAGATTATCTTCACGTTGGCTACCTTCTGTGCAGCTGCTTTGTGAAGCGACATGCTGCACGGTGCTTTGCATACTTCACCCCGGAGGCACGTCGTTTCTTCCTGTCATGTGATCATGACGCACCTCCGGGTTATAGGGCACATAAGAGTCCGACAACCTCCCTACAGCGACTCCTGGAGGCCCCCATGGTATCCAGCAGGGCTGTACATATAAACTACAGAGTCCATGATGCCCTGCTGGAATTCGGGGCACGTTCATGCTGTCGGGAGAGCTCCTCCTGGCGGCCTGGGGGTGAGGGCCGGAGTAGAAAGCCGGCAATCCTTCACAATATATATAAAATAAAATATATAACTAGGCCTATACAACACGCAACCTCAGATTTAGAGCATATGAATTTTGCTGCGCTTTTATTTTGTTGTTTCATTTTACCTGTAATGTTGGGAAGCCAACAACATTCTTAATAGGGTAAACCGGAGAGAGACATGAAACATAAAAGAGTCAAAACTTGGGGAGATCGAAAAGTGCTGAAACAACGATGTCAAAGAGAAAGACAAAAATTGAGGTCAGAAGGACAAAACAAAGTCAAGAACCTAAGAGTTCAATTAAGAAACTAATAAATAGTAGAAGTGGGCGACTGTTTAAACCCACTGCGGTAATTACCAGTGGATGACAAATGCAGATGCTCTGCCTGTCCAACAATGGAAAAAGTTACCATATCAACTGGAACAAACTGCCAAGGCACATGAGATGGCCAACAGAAGAAATAACTATATTAACATTAACAATGCTTCCATGATGCCCACTAAAACATTAGGGAGACACTTGTTGTACATCACTTGTATTCATTACAAGAAAGAAGAAAAGACACATTTTACCAGCAGCCATTCCGCCTGCACTCTAGAGCAGGTCATGCACCTGAAGCTACGCATGTTTGGGCCTGGCCAGTATTTGGATGGGTGACCATCTAGGAAAAGCTTGGGTTGCTGCTGGAAGTTGGTGAGGCCATCAGTGGTAAATTACCCTGTGGTCTGAGTGTGGATCCTAATGGCCCAGTGCCATGACTGACACACTGTGCTATAAAAATGTTTCCATCCTTCAGATGAAACGTAAAACCGAGGTCCGGACTCTCTGTGGTCATAAAAGATCTCTGGGCAACTTTTGGAAAAAGATCAGCATTTCCAGATTTCCTTGCTAAATTGCCTACCAAGACCTTGTCCATTCTGGCTCCCTGATCATCCCCTGCCCCTTACATGTTAATTATCTTACTTACACTTTTGCCACTTAATAGTGTTACTGGTGCAAGAATGGTCGCCATCACATAATCCAGATGGATGCTGTACATTGGCCAGTGGTTGAAGTGGCTCCCCAATGTCTACGAAGACTGCTTTGAGTAGTTCAAAAAGCACTATATAAATATATAAATAAACAACCTATCTTGTCTTTTGAATATGCCATTGCATTTGGATGTTATTAATTATTTCAATAAACTATTTTTATTGACAATAACAATTCATATACAAAAAATGATTCATTACTTGTTAATATATTTTATTTTATTTAGTCACGGAAGATATTAAAGACAGGTAATAGAATAATTTAAAAATATTTCCTATCTCTCCTTACGTATACCTTCAGCCCTATCCTCAGTATTAGAATGTGACTTAACATCTCTTAACTGGTGCTCCCTTCTCAAGTGTATTCCCATAAAGCCTGCTTCTCAGACCCTGTCGTTACTTTCCAGGTGCCTTCCTCACCTCCTTGTCTGGCTTTATACTTGCTGTCTTTGAAGGCGGCTCTCTCTGCGGGGCTCATGCACCCTTTACTCCTCTACATGCGTCTCACTCTCTCACTTTCTCTTTCTTGGTGTCACCAAAGCCAACCTGATGAATCAGATTGCTCAGAAGGACTGGATACACAGACTTCAGTGTTTTATTATATAGTAGATGTTATTAAAAATTGGTAAAGTTCAATTTGGTTTTTTAAATTACCCAGATTGGTTAATGGTTATGATGATTATTACTATTTTTGCATATTGCCAATCGAATTAAACACAAAAAATTAATTATAAACATTACAATATAATGGATGCAACACCCCTCTTTACATGCCAAAAAAGGTTTGCCACCACTATTGTATCAGATTTCTGTGGACACACTAATTCATCCTTGCAATGGTAATACAATCTCCAATGGTGAATAAAATATTAAAATCTTTAAGCTCAGTCACACCAAGACAGCCCATTCTTGTCTGTCCTGAGGATGGCCGTTGTGTGGCACTGGCTTATGGTCAAACCTCTTATTCTTCATTTCCTTCACACCCACTGTTCACCTCCATTGACTATCTAGCTGTCGCATGATTGGATTTGCAAGACAAGCTCAAGTAGATGAAGGCCATCTCTGATATCTTCACGGTGGTGTGAATTTATTCTGTGTTTCCCATCTGCTTGCCCCTTTCCCTTTAGATATTTACAGTTTTTAATCTTTGCATTGTTGAAAAAGCTTTGTTCCTTCATCACGTTCTTTTGTACTGCTCTTCTCAATGCACAGTTAAATTAATCTTCAAATGGCTGCGTCACATTTCTGTAGACTAAACAATAATGTTGTCCCTCTTTGATGAAGGAAGCTCACTGTTAATCAGATATCACCCAAACATGTGTTTGAACTTCACTGATTTACTATTCAAACAGGCTCCTAGCTCCATCTCGCCATTCTGTTTCCCACCATAGACTTGCCAGATCTTCCATTTCACACCACCGCCTGACATCCATCTATTCCCTCCAACTACTTTGTCTATTACACACATCCAGCCATCCACCAGTTTTCTAACCTGCTTATTCCATTTCAGAGTCACAGAGTTTGCTGAGTGCAACCCCTGAGCAAAGTGAGGAACTGACCCTGGAGTAGGGATATGCAGCATGCTACTACTGAAAAATCACCAAAAAAAATAATTGTTTTTTTAACTGGAATGGTATTTGCATTTGTTATTTTGGTACCAGCAGTAAATTTTCAAGCAATGTTGCAGACATTTATTAGCATGTTTGGAGCAGGTGTGACACCAGGAGAGTGGTGGTAAGTTACCTGTTATTGGCTTGGTATCGTTTTTTCATTGGCACTCAAGTCTGAAAAATGGTAAAGTAAAATTGTGGTACCATATTTAATACTACCCTCACACAGTTAAACACGTACACTCACTTATTAAACACATACACTCACTTATAACTGCTCAGTCTCTCCCATCAGCATGGCCTGAATGTCTTTGGGATGGTTAGAAGAAAACTCAAGTATCTGAATTACCTCGAAGGGCTTGAACCTAGTCTCCTGACACATGTGGAGGCTTCAAAATGAAACTGGCTATAATATGGTATGTACCTGGTGGTTTGATGGATACTCTTCCACAGCAAACACCATGCCAATGTGCCTAACAAGTACAGAGCCACTGTATAATTGTTAACACTTTTAGTTTATGAGCATTGGTAAAGCATTTATTCATGTCTGCAATGTGATTAACTAGTAAAACTTCACTTTGGAGTGGTCTAACATGGCTCTACTAAGACATATTTCTCTTTATATTCCATATTTAGCATAAGACCTGTAAATCCTTCATATTAACAAGTAATTTTACCATCATATCAATACTCCACACTGTACCAAGATGAACAATCTATCTACTATTGCTTTAAAAGTATTATGAATACCAAGGTCTTGTTACAAACAGTAAGAGTAACTGAATAATAGATGTATTTTACAATACCTAAAATAAAATGTTACTATATAAAATTGTTTCCATATCTACTTTTGCTTTGCGCCCTTCCCCACCATAACCCATCGTTTATGGGGGAGGAGCGAAATCTTTAACTTCGTCAAAAACTTCGATCTCTGGTTTTCAATGGCTCTCAACGTTTTAGGGTCTCCCGATACCAACAACATCGATATCTCGATGATAAGGTGTGTGTCTGTCTGTCTATGTGTGTGTGTCACAGTTTCTTGTGGTTAGTTTAGAGTTAAAACGGCTGGATGGGATTTATCAAACTCAAAACTTAAACCTGTTATGAAATGACGATGTGCTGATTAGATTTTCAGCCAAATCGTGCAACAGAAAGAGGCACTCTAGAAGAATCCTCAAATACCGTAGTTCTGTAATTAACTATAAATTCTTCTCATCAATTGCCATCGTAATGACCTATTTTATGATCAGAAAGATCAGCATCAGAGTGGTAAATAATTACTGAAATGTTATAGTATTATAGAATAGTTTGAGTAATTTGGTTCCTAGTGTGCAAAGCCTACTAACGCTCACATTCAAATTTTTTAACAACTGCCAACACAAGCATGAACACAGAAGTACAAACTGAACTACCAACCTAAAGGCATTTTCCCACGGTATGAACTTTGTTTTCAGGAACCAGTGAGTTCCTGTATGATGTAGGCCCTGGGTCACTTGTGGTTCCTGGCCACTTTTGTATGTTGTGCCCCACCATGTAACAGAAACTGTAACCTTTATTCAAAATACAGTGGTACCTCTGGTCACGACCATAATTCGTTCCAAAACTCTGAACATGACCCGATTTGGTCGCAACCCGAATGTAATTTCCCCATAAGATTGTATGTAAATACAATTAATCCGTTCCAGACCATGCAAACTGTATATATATATATATATATATATATATATATATATATATATATATAAAGCACAAATATAGTTAATTATACCACAGAATGCACAGCGTAACAGTAAACTAAATGTAAAAACATTGAATAACACTGACAAAACCTTGAACAACAGAGAAAACTTAACATTGTAAGAGTTCACGCTAGACCTTTACGAACCGCTTGCTGTAAACACTGAGTTTTAAGCACAGGGAAAAAAAAATAAATGCCACTTCTCTTGCAAAACTTTTCAAACCATCCTCTACTGGCTTTAAATTCCTCACCCTCGCCACTCGAAGAAGGATTTTTTTTCAGCAAATCGCTATGAATCTTCCTGGCTTTCTTGCATATGATCGGCTCGCTTACGCTATCCCTGCAAGTTGCTTCTCATTCAACCACACAAGCAACAGTTTTTCCACCTCTTCCAGCACTTGAGTTGAGGCCTCTGCTTGGTTAACACTGTAACTCCTTTTACAACATTAGCTGCTTTGTTAGGCCCTATATACGCAAACAAAAGAAAATCAGAAACGGAGAATGGAAAATCATTGACGCATACGAACGCGCGTAGGGAAACTGGCCACCAGTGTTTTTGTTCACCACCGGAGCGTGTGGTTGTGAACAGATGCAAAATTTTGGCAAACTTTTTGATCGTAATCCGATTTGTATGTGTTCGGAAACATTCATGACCACAGGTTCTACTGTATGTGACATGCAAAAAAGAGTGATGTGGTGCTTACTGCTTCAATGCAGCACGGAGCACCAGGGAGGCGGCTATGAAGAGTGATGTGGTGTAAAAGTGAGGAGCAATCAGGAGATCACAGAGGAGATTATTGCTTCAGTGCATGGCATGGTGCACCAGGAAGGCAGCTATGACGAGTGATATACAGTGTGAAGTGTGGTACTTTATCTTCACCGATAACTCTCCAAAGTCCAAACTACTAACAGATTTTATTTGTAAGATGCCACTGGTGCCTGTGGTCAAACAATCAGCATAATTCATCACCCGAGTCCCCCACACCGATAGTTCCCGGTTAAACAAATAGTTCTTACCCTGAAGAAGGACCTAAAGAAGTACCGGGAACAACAAATGGCTCAAGTTACAGTGGCCTATGCAAGGAACATCAGCCTTCAGACAGGAACCAATCAAACACACACACAAGCATACAACTTGCACTTCACAACACAATTACAAATTATTTTACAATTTCATCACGAAGGTTTATCAACAGTAAAAATGAGTACACAGGCAATTCTAGCACCAAGAAACGATGAAGTCAAACAAATTAATGCCAAAAATGACAATCGGTTACATTACAAATTGCTTAAACACATATCAATAGACTATGCTGAAACAGTTGGTGGTGATCATGTGCAAGATGAAAACATCAACTTACAATATTCCGAAGAATATCTACAACTGTTAATACTGTCCGGTCTTCCTTCACACGTATTACTGTAGAAAGAAGGATGCAACCAAGAAAGGTAATGTAGTACATCTTCAGGGGATAACATTAGACAATAAAGGAGATCTTGATATGCCATTTGTATTAAAACGTTAACAGTTTCCCTTTAGAATAGCTTTTGCAAATACAATTTATAAATCTCACAGCCAAACATTCAAAAAAAGTCTTATTTATTTAAAAGAGAGAAAGAAACAAAATTCAATCATGTACAGTTATACGTGGCATTGTCACGATTAAAGTCCAAACACAAAATCAAAATTCAATGCAATATTGACGAAATTTTTTTTACAGTAAATGTGTAAGTTTAAAAGGTTTTTGCGTGTTAATTTCAAAGCCAAACAGGAATGAAATTGTATTACGCAACAAATAACTAACGCAACAATTTACATTCAAATTTTTAATATATTTTTTAATATGGTTAATTACTCGGTGTAATGTAAAATAGTAAATTGTACATCTGCATCCCCATATGCGAGTAGCAGAATTGCAAAGAGGCTAGCACGTAGCAGAAGCACGGGGTTTGGCAAGCGAAGAGAGTAGAGGGCAAAGCCCCCTAGTATGAATAAAGATAATCCAGCAATAATATTCATACATCTTCATACAATTTGAGCTTAGAGAGGTGTAGTGTAGTTAGTAGTGACTTGCTCAGCATCACACAGTGAATGACCAGTCAGGATTGTTTGATTACCCTGTTATTTAAGAGCCAGTACACCACATCATTTTGGAATGGGAGAAGAGATTACAGAACCTTTAGAAATCTCCCTACTGGCACATACAGTATTATCCACATCATATTGAAATTATACTAAGCAATGAATCTGGCTAATTGTACTCCGTCCTCCCAGTCAACTGAAATAAATTAATTCCATTGAGTTCAAGGGCTGTACCTTTAGGGTGTTAACTCAAAAATTAGACGAAAGTGTTGGGTGGTTTTTTTTTTCTACTAAAATAGTGATAGGTCTCAAAGAGTAAAAGATAAAACCTGTATGTTATCTTTGGTTCCTCCTTTTCATCATAAAAATTATTCATAGCATATGGCAACAATTTTCAAAGAATTATTATATTTACATTAGAACTTAAAACGCAAATTTAGACACAGGTACAAATGCCACATTGGCATTTAATGACAGTGCTAAAATCAGTCCTTCAACACTGTACATCTTTCATGAACAATGTAAGCCCAGAAACTATCAAATCAAACTTACTTATAAAACACATTTTATAAAATAAACCTGTGACATAAAAACACTTAAAACTATACAAAGAAAATACAATTTGTCCCCAAACTCCAAAGTTTTAAAAGAACATAACACCTTCTAAGCCATAGCAAATCAAAAACATTCAGTTTCTCCAAAAGACCATGACAAAAGGTAAGACATTAAAATAAATTTTAAATGTCAGAACCGTTGAAGCAGTTCTGACAAATAAAGGTAACTCACTCCAGTTTTGGAGCAGCCAATAAAAAAGCTTGATCACCTTTCCTTATAAGATGAGAACCTGACACTGGTAAGGGACCATCAAAGGTAATTCCACTCCAGGCCAGGGGGAGGCGGGGTGCACTAATCTTTCCCCTGATATTCCTGCAGATCAAATAACGGGAAATTCTGCCCGAGTCCGATGACGCCACTTCCAGTTCCGATCATGAAGATGCCACTTCTGGTTCTGGGCCCATGGCACCACTTCCAGTTCCGGCTACAAGAATGTCACTTCTGGTTCCGGCCAACTCACGTACGGTTCTGGACCCTAGATGAAGTCACTTCCGCCAACCTACTTTAAAAGCAAGACAACCTTCACTTGTATTCGGTTGCTTTGGACTCAAGCTTGTTTGCAACTTTACATGTATTTGCCCTTTTGCAGCCAGGGATTAAGTATACAGGTGGCTGCCCCAAACCTTTTTCTGTGTGTCAAGGCTGATTATTTTCACAGGTGTCGTGTAAAGTATCTGCCCGTTTCCTGATCTCCTGTATTACGTGGTATCATACAGTACCGCCGCTCCCTATACGCAGAGTACGCAGTCTGCGTAGGGCACCAACTCCCAGGGGGGCACCATTCCAGCTGCTCAAAAAAAATTGTTTTTATATATTATAATAATAAATTAATATTAATAACATACATATACAAATAAACAAAAAAATAAACGTATATATTGCATTTTACGGTGAACGCAGAGTAGGCTAAGCACACCTTATTTGAATAAAGTTCTATTTTGGCCCCTATAGTAGGTGTTTTTTTTATTATTTTATTTTTACTTCCGTAATATTTGGGGGAGGGGGCACAAAAGTAAATTTCTGCTTAGGGCACCCATTTGGCCAGCAGTGGCCCTGGTATCATACCAGTGTGAACTGTCAAGCAACAAGCACTTGACAAACAAAAGAGAATGAAAGATACATAGGAAGGCCTTGAAGTCCGCATAGCCACCCTCAGAGCTACATGATACCTGTGTGGCTCTGCTGGCAGCTAATGTGAATAGTAAGCACTGTACAAAGGTCTGGGGTTGTCAGGCTGTTTGTGTTTTTCTTCCATTTCTAAAGCTTTCTCACTTCCACAAACTTTTGCCATAAAGTTCTTGTGCATATACAGTTTCATTCAAAATATTCAACCCCATTGCAAATTAGGTTTATTGGCAAAATTTACAAACTTTCACCTGTTTGCAATAAACGGATCCAACAAGAACAATTTAAATAGCTCAACACCACTAATATTACGAGTGGTTTGTCCACATTCAACACAAAATGAAACTTTTAATGACTGCTGCAGTCTCAAAATTATTCACTTCTCCTAAACAAAAGTTTAGAATAGTGAGAGAAGCACTATATAAATATAAACAAATTATTATTAGAATCCCCCATAAGAGCACACATTTGCAAATCAGGTGTTGAGAGCCTTATTAGCTGCATCAGGTGTGCTTGAAGCAGAACACTGAACTGGCTAGGGGTACGGATGTTCACAGTGACATTTAATTGCACATTAGAAATTTTTTGAATTGTCAAAAAAGTTAAGAGAATGTTCCTAGAGAAACCATGGGAAGCATAGTTCAGCAAGTTCAAAGTTAAAGAAACACTGGCTACACTACCTGGACATGGCAGAAAGAGGAAGCTATCAACTGCTGCTACCACATTTCTGAGGTGGCAGGTGGCCAAAAACCCTCGAATGACAGCAAAAGACCTGCAGCAAGACATTGTGGCAGCAGGCACGGAGGTTCCAGTTTCAACAGTAAGGTGCATACTAAATGCTGAAGGTCACCATGCCCGAATTCCAAGACATACACCACTACTGACCCAAAAGAACAAAAAAGCTGGTTCCAATATGCTTATAACCATATAAATAAGCCACAGAAGTTTTGGGATTCTGTTCTGTGGAGCAATGAAGCAAAACTGGAACTTTCTAGGCTTGTGCATCAATGGTATGTCTGGAAGAGGAAGAATGAAGCATATGCTGAAACGAACACCCTGCCTACAGTGAAGCACAGAGGTGGCTTGGTGATGCTCTGGGGCTGCTTTGGTTCTTCTGGCTCTGGAAATCTGGCCATGTGTGGAGGACAGGATGGATTCACTCAAGTATCAAGATATCCTAGGAGAAAACATCATGCCATCTGTGAGGAAGCTGAAGCTTGGGCATCACTGGACCTTCCAACAGGACAATGATCACAAGCATACCTCAAAATCCACCAAGGCTTGGTTTCAGAAAATGTCCTGGAAGATTCTAGAGTGGCCATCACAGTTGCCTGATTTAAACCCCACAGAAAGACTCTTGTGGGATTTCAAGAAGGCAGCTGCAGCACATAAACCCAAGAATATTAGTGAGCCGGATGCCATTGTCCATGAGGAATGGGATCAGATTCCTCAAGAATGCTGCCAGACCCTGGTGTCTAGCTATTCATTATTTTTACAGGCAGGTCGTAACAGCAAAAAGGTGCTCCACTGAGTACTAAAGATGCCTGTCATGAAAGGATTGAATAATCTTGAAACTGCAGTAGTCATTAAAAGTGGCATTTTGTGTTATATGTGGAGAAATCACTTGTAATAATATTAGTTGTGTTGAGCTGTTTAAATTGCTGTTTGATTTGTTATTGAAAACAGCTTAAAGTTTGTAAATTTTTGCAATGGTAGGCTTCGCCTACCCCCAGGTTTGGTTAACCGCATATACAATTTAAAGAGATTGTTATTTTCATGGGAATTGTTGCACACCCTTTCGATTCTATGTTGCATCGCTTCTCCGTGATCATAAATATACACCTGATTTCTTTGAAATTAAACTTGTAGCTTTAATTGTTGCTGGACCACAGATTCTCATAGCGTATGGTTCATTATTGTGTAAATCTACGCTTTGAGCACTGGACAATGCGAACGCGAAGAGATTATTGTAGACTCAGATATTTTGCCTGTAGTGTTTGTGAATTTCACTTTCACCAAACAATAATTCTTTTAATTCTCACAGATATACCTCTTCATTGGGAGGCAACATTACTTTTCCCTGATGGCAACACGAATTAGACAACCTACAACTCTCTGACTTTAAAGCCTTACAATTTCTACATACTTCTGACATATCACCTATGTTTATATATTTAATCTCTTTTTGTTGTTATTTCAGAGTAATAATTTCTGTTTGTTTGTGCTAATGCAATCTTTACTTTATTTTTTTTGATACTTTCGAATTTTTCTACTTTCATATTCTTTTAACTTGCGCTGCATGTGTATCACGCCAACGTTTTTTTGAGCATTTCAAATTCCAATCATCCATCCATCCTCTTTCGCTTATCCGAGATCGGGTCGTAGTGGCAGCAGCTTGAGCAGAGATGCCCAGACTTCCCTCTCCCTGGCCACTTCTACTAGTTCTTCCGGGGGAATCCCGAGGCGTTCCCAGGCCAGCCGAAAAACACAGTCCATCCAGTATGTCCTAGGTCTTCCCCGGGTCCTCCTCCCAGTTAGACGTGCCCGGGGTTTTCCCCAGGGCCTCCTCCCAGTTAGACAAGCCCAGAACACCTCACCAGGGAGGCGTCCAGGAGACATCCTGATCAGATGCCCTAGCCACCTCATCTGACTCCTCTCGATGCAGAGGAGTAGTGGCTCTACTCTGAGCTCCTCCTGGATGACCAAGCTTCTCACCCTATCTTTAATGGAAAGCCCAGACACCCTGCTGAGGAAACTCATTTCAGCCGCTTGTATTCGCGATCTCATTCTTTCTGTCACTACCCACAGCTCATGACCATAGAAGAGGGTAGGAACGTAGATCAACCAGTAAATTGAGAGCTTTGCCTTTCGGCTCAGCTCCTTTTTCACTACGACAGACCAATGCAAAGCCTGCATCACAGCGGACACGGCAATGATCCACCTGTCGATCTCCTACTCCATTCTTCCCTCACTCATTAACAATACCCAGAGTTACTTGAACTCCACTTGGGGAAAAATCTTGCCCCCAACCCTGAGAGGGCATGCCACCCTTTTCCGGCTGAGGACCATGGTCTCGGATTTGGAAGTGCTGATTCCCATCCCAGCCTCTTCACACTCGGCTGTGAACTGATCCAGGGGGAGCTGAAGATCACGGCCTGACGAAGCAAACAGGACAACATCATCTGCAAAAAGCAGTGACCCAATCCTGAGCCCACCAAACCAGACCCCCTCAACGCCCTGGACGCAAAATTTTGCCAGAAACATGAGACAAACAGCATAGTGCAGCAGTTTTTTAGTGAAACTTTTTATAAAATTTAATTTATAATGTATGTGTATACTGCGGTGGGTTGGCACCCTGCCCGGGATTGGTTCCTGCCTTGTGCCCTGTGTTGGCTGGGATTGGCTCCAGCAGACCACCGTGACCCTGTGTTCGGATTCAGCAGGTTGGAAAATGGATGGATGGATGTATGTGTATATTTATGGTAGTCATGACAAAAATGATTAATATTACAGATACAAAAGAAAACCTAAAAAACACTAAGCACAAAACAATAAACACTTGTGATGCAGTCCAGTTTTGCAGATGCAGATGATGGTAGTGTAGTTATGAAATAAAATTCCGTTAACAGCCTCCTGTAAAATATCATCCTATCATGATGCTGATTTATGTTAAGATTTACAGAAGTTGGGAGTGCTCACAGACGGAGACATTTTCCAAATCAGATGTACAGTACTTACACTAATAAGTGGACACTGGTCAAGAACCTAAATCCAGAGAAAGATGCAATCTGATGCGTGTAATTGTAATCAAATCGTGCAGCAAAGAATTGAAACAAAAAGACACCACCAACTGCATTCATGTTGGCTTGTTAGGACTCATTTTTAAAACTAGTGCCCTCACCCTTTCACCCAGCAGCCCTTGCTGCAACCACCACAGCTGCCCAATGACGCAGTACTTCCCAGGGTTGCTGGAATTTGCAGTCTGTTTAAGTAGCAAGGCTGCTGTGTTGTCTGTGGTTTTCTGCAATAGGTCACAAAACTCACAAAATCCCATTTAATTATTGAAGACAAACCCACAGACAGGCAAATCTGCGAATCATAAACCTGTAAACCACAAGGGCTGAACTGTGCTATACATTTTTATTAAAACGTGTTCTATTTTGGGGTGGGCCAACTTTTAAAATGTAGGTGTTAGGTAAAGTGGTGACTGTAAGTGTGTCATCCCATCCCAGGCCGAAGATGACAGTGTTGCATTTTGTAAGGAAGTGAGCCATAATGACTGATGAACAGAATACGAAATCATGGGATTGCTAATTGACATCCAAACTCCAGCTGCAATGAGACCTTCAACGACTTATACGGCCATTTTACAGTTCCAAGCTGCAGTGTGCAAGTGTGGTTATGTTTGTGAGCAGGCCCTAAACTGCCCTGTCAAGGGATAGGCTCTGGCCCCCGCCATCTTGAACTAAATGAAGCAGGGGACCACCCTGAATTGTTTCAGAATGTTATATAGAAAGATTCCAAGAATCTCAAGTTACTGAATACAGAGTTTCCTAAAGAATAAAGTGTTGATCTGGGAGCCACAAAGCTGCAGGAGTAAATACCAGCACTGGACAATTCTGGGAAAACCGCTCTTGGTTAGTTTCTAACTGGAGAAATATTTAAACATGTTTAAGTGTAAAATGAATTGGATTATATTTACTGTTAAAGGTGCTATAAAATATATAATATAAAGACAACAAGGGTTTCATTTCTCCCCATGACATTTGCCTTCCTTTTAACACCACAGCAAAGCAGCATAACCTGTCAGGCATTCAGTTTTCAAAATGCTAAAATATTCTCAAGAAAGCACCTTGAGAAGATGTTCAACTTTAAAGCCAATTCAGAAGATCCAGGCTTGTATACTCACAGCCAACCTCTCCTTCAGTGTGTGACCCTGAGCTAGCAGATTCATCCGTCTCAAATCCATAAAATGGACAAGCTACACTGTTTGAACAGTAGACTTTTGGATACTGTGAACTATGAAAAGTGCTATATAAAATATTGACTCAATACTGACCACTAACTGACCATGGGTACCCAGAGGTTTATTTTCTCCAGGGATGCTACAGGCTGGAATTTTTTCCCCTCCCCTCCATTGTCAACTGGCCAGAGTTTAACATTTAATTCATTGACAGATAGTGATGGCTCTATTTACACTTTCTGCAGATTCAAACTGCTGTGTTTTAATGTCTGTCTAAACAAATTTATGCAAGTATAAATAACGGGTAGGGTGCACCCATGATGTCACAGCCAGCAACACACAGACCTGAGAGTAGCAGGTGTCACTCAGGCTGTAGTCTACTCTTAAAGAAGCCTTCCATAAAGGCTGGCAGTATCCAGGCAATGTTAGTATTGCAATCTGGTGTAAGGTTGTTGTAATTGTTTGAATAGAAAATAACCAAGTCTGTTTTTGGGAGGAGTATATTACATTTAAAGCTTGATGAACGGACATACTATGAACATTTTTTCAAAGTTAATATATTTATTATGTCCATTTTATCTTTAAATCTCATTCCCTAATATATTTATTATTTCCATTTTATAAAATTACTCAATATTATGTTTAAATCCCATTCCCAAGCATTAGACCCGAGTGTCACTCGGGCTGTAAAAACAACACTAAAAGCAGTAGTCCATAGAGCATTACCCGGGCAAAAGTATAGGCGTTCTCTCCTCTTCCCAGTAGGCGTGCCTAGTAATAATGGCGTCTCGTAACGAAGTTTACCAGCAGTCCAAGTGTTGCACGCTCTTGACAGTGACACAAGCAGTGATATTGAGGAGCCTCTCATCAGCAGTGTTGACAAAGTGAATCTAGTCTTCCCAGTGAAACTGAAAGTGATGGTCGCACAGTATTTGCAACATTATACTTTTTACACTACTGTCTGCATGCTTTTAGTATTTTTCACTTTTTAGAGTAAAAAAAATAAAAACTTGATGTTTTAGGCCAAAAAAAAAGCTTTTTACGTTTTTTGAGAAAAAATTAACAACGCTTGTTGTTCTAGATTGTTTGCAAGAACTGAACATGCTTAATAATTTGTTAATAAACAAGCAAACAAGTCTGATCTTTGTATTTAATGTTCACACATACTGTACGTTTTTACAGATTAACCATTCTTGCAAGACAACACTTTGTATCAGTATTGGTATCAGCTGTATCAACCATCAATAATGCCTGTTGCAAGAAATACAGCTTGAAATCAAAAGTGTAATTTTCACCCGTCAAAATTGAGAAGGCGGGCTCTAGTGAGTGCTGTGTTTTGATTGGTGAGTCATCAAGTCCAGGGGATGGGCACAGTCGTGATTTCACACATGCCTATAAGCCATTGCACAGACCCATTGCACAGACTTGTGCCAGAGGTTTTTGGGGATGATTGTGTGTGTGCTTGTGGAAGACACGAATGCAAGAAAATGTTATTCAGAATTACTACATGACACAGCTACTTTAATTTAAAAAGCCATGGATTCA
This sequence comes from Erpetoichthys calabaricus, assembly GCF_900747795.2. Lineage (NCBI taxonomy): Eukaryota > Metazoa > Chordata > Cladistia > Polypteriformes > Polypteridae > Erpetoichthys > Erpetoichthys calabaricus. The sequence continues at coordinate 192,434,674 of NC_041399.2, forward strand.
TCACCCTCTCGGGAATGTTTCTCCTTAAGTGTAGCCTCTACGATCAACGAGTTTATGCGCATGATTCAAAGCCCTTTTTACAATGCATTATTTGCACATTTATTTAATTCTGCTTGAAATGTTCCTCCATTCTATGGACATATAAAAGACACTGTACTAATCAATTGTTTATTCTGCTTTAAGTAAAATTATATTTTATTGGAAGAACTGCTACAACAATCACCATGGCTAAAACCCTTGGGGTTTCAATCAAATCTTTGCGTTTGAAGCCATGCTCTGATCGCACGCAGAGGCTCTTTTTTACTTCACTAATCGTCGCAGCACACAAACGCATGCAAATTCTGCGGGGTTAGGCTTTGCTTGAGGCAAACCTCATTTCATAAAGTGAATAATAAAGAATCGCGAGAAAGTACGGATCGTTCCATCTCGATAGCCCCAACAATAAACTCTGGGGGCAGTGGGCACAGCGTGCTCGTGACGTCACGGTCGACCAAGCACCGGCCTGAAAGCAGCAAATTGTACCTGCCATAACACGAACATAACATACGCAGTACTTTATTTTTAATAAACTATACTAGCACTGTATTTGGTGCAGCTCATGTTTATATGTTCTGATTTGCCTCATTAAAGGAGTAAAATAGTCCATACACTGAGGTTCACGTGTCCCCCTTACTGGCGCACGCTCTCCGGTGACTGCACCCTAGGCGGCCGTCTGTGTCGCTTAATGCACTGACCGGCTCTGCATGCATTCGCATAAGGGTCGAGAGGGTTCACCGCCCTTCCCTCCAATTCCTCCATGGGGATACCGATACCGAGGCATTTCCAAAGGCCATCCCGGGAGATACGATCAGGTCCAGCGTGTCCTTGGTCTGCCCCAAGGTCTCCTCCGGTTTGGAAATAATCGATACAGTATACCAAGGATGCGACAAGGTGGCATCCTCATCCAGACACCCGAACCTCCTCAACTGCCCGCCCCCCTTTCGATTCCATTCCTTTCCTAGAAGCCTGTGCCGACAGCACTGGGCACAAGGCAGAAAATAGTCCATCACTAGGCACTTACCCACAAAACAGCCACTTCATTACTGGCATTTAACAGAACACGTGTCTTTGGGGCAGACTAGCAGAACGTACTAAATCCAGGCGGACGTCGAGATTAGAACAAGACCCGCGATCAGTAACGCTAACCAAGAGAAGTCCAAGCTGTAATAAAAAAAAGTACATGCAAGTATATAATATACGAAGGACAGGTTTGACAGGGATGCTATTAATATTTATAATCTTCACAATCGGTCGCCAGTATTACAGAGGCTGCCAATGTTACAGCAGTTCTTGGAGCTGTAGATTGAAATTGCCTTTAACGGCACAAATTCGTCAATCTGCGTGCGCGACTTCAACTTGCAGACAATGAGCCGGAGTGGTCTGGATCTCAAACCCGGAGGCTGTGGGTTCAAATCTCGCTACCGACGCTGGCGACTGGCAAATGTGTCAAACAAAAGAAATATAATTAATTGTATCTGAAATGGCGTGAGACAAACGCTAAATATTTTGAGAAAACGCACTGTATCCTTCCGGCTCTTGCTAATTTGTTTAAGTTTCTTCGCTGCCTGTAAGTTTGCACACCAAAACACGTTGTCAAGTTGGTTACAAATCTATGCTAATTAGCTTGACTGACAGCTTGTGCACGCGCGCCCCCAGATGAACTGACGCCCCAGTCCACGACTGGTTCTTGCGATGCGCTGATCTTCTATAATGGAAAAAGCAGCTTTGGAAAACGAATAGCTTCCCTGGATACTGGAGCTGACGGTCTGAATAAACACACGTTAGCTAAATACCTGCATGTAGATATTAAGCTGTGTACAGAAACAAACGACCAGTTTACTATAACCATAAATCCCTAAACAGGTCACGTCACAAGCTGGAGAGCCGCACCGCCTGCGGGATTCCGTGACGGTTCTGTTGGCACAGGCTTGTCCCGAGGTGTTCACACCTACACACACCCACGCCCAGACCGCGTGTTTAGGATAGTGGGATCGGCTTTGGGAGACGAGGAAGGCAATAGATTCTCAGCTTGTAAAATCGAGGTGCACCACTTCAAATCACTAACCACCAGTATACTGTGTGCCCCCTTACCCCAGCGACCACCGGGATTGGTGGGTCAAACTCCCTCCATTCCTTACCTAAAAAACAAAGTAAAGTTCAATCTCAGCTCACCTACCTAGTCTGACGCTGTTCTGCAATGCTATCTTCCTGCTGGTCTCTGCGAAGATCTTTTCCTCGGACACAGTTCTTTTCGGTTTTTTCCTGACGCACTGCATTCTGACTGGTCCCTGGAGAGTGATGGGCTCCTGGACATTGAGTGCTCCTTTTGTTATTGTTGTTGTTTTGATCCTTTTTTTTCTCCTCAAGTGAGGAGCGATCGATTAACTGTTGTGACGCGGCTTCGCTGGGCGTGTTGGCTGCGCCGGGCTCCTTCTGATCTCCCACGTCAGCGCCAGCCCTTCGTTTTTAGTCTGCCCGTCGCTGTCAGTCCCGGTCTGAGACGAATTTGGGGGATGAGTTTGGGAGGAATATCTAAACTGCCTTCACAACTTGCTGTCTTGTAAAAGTGAAGGGAGTGCAAAGGTCTAGCACGGCACAAAAACACGTCAGGGAGTGTTATGCAAGAACACTCCCATTTCAAAGAAAGGCAAACAGAAAAGTAACTCCCGGGAAAGAGGAATGTATGCAGGGTTGTACAATTACCCACATCGCGGTGTGTATGTGGACGTGCACGAGGTTTTCTGCGAAATACCCGACATTAACAAAACCTTCAACCACGAAGAAGCGGCATCTTGGCAGAATGAAACTGCAAGGAGCGAAATGAGGGAAGTACCTATAGCGGGGATTTAAGGCGAAAAGCACGAGAACATGGTGTTAGTTACGGTGCTTGTTATATGGCGGCCAGTCGAAAGTCGTTTCACGAATACGGCTGATTTCAGATTGGCTAAATAAAAAAATGAAGCAGTGAATAAAGCATGCGGGATAATTGTATTCTAATCTATGCAAACGAGGAGTCTTATGGCTCGGTGCCTAAACGAGATTAAAGCATGCTGGGACTGATTATGTAAATGACTCGATAAAAGTTAACCAGTGTGTAACAGAGTAAACTGTATGTATTATTGTGTAAATCAAAGGCGGACATTTAAGATTTTGACATGCGATAATCGAAACATTCTCGAGTAACTGTATGCAAAAATCATATCAATGACTATCAGAATCTTAAGAGATGTAATATTGGGGCACAGGTTGGGAAAGTCGATGTGTACAGAAAAAGCAAGTCTCGGAGATTAAATGTATAGATTCTGATGCGGTGATGGCTAGATGGTTTTAGGTTCCAACGCGAGAAAATCGCGGATAGTAACAGCTTCGGAGAAAAAGACTCAACGCAATGCTAACAAACAATAAGGGATGTTGGACATAAATGATTAAAAGTTACGAAACATCTAAAAAAAAAAAACAGTCACAGCTGTAGAAGTGTCATATACAGCTATTTTGGAAAATTAGTTTCATTCATTCATTTATAATTTCAATGCTCATGTCATATACAGCTATTTTGGAAAATTAGTTTCATTCATTCATTTATAATTTCAATGCTCATTGTCCAGTACACAAGTGGAAAAAAAAACTTGGGAAGAAACAACAAATTAACTGTCAGTGTGTCCGCATAGTACCATGTACTACCGTATTAACCGTATTATTGGTTCGGTTTTCATTTTACATTGGTCATATTTACTAGTCCAGCGCACGGAAGACGTTCACGTTTGAATGTAGTAAGAAAAACTGTGGCGTAGTGGTTAAGCCTTTGGAGTTGAAACCCTGAGGTTGTGGGTTCAAATAGCACTACTGAAACTGTGTGACCACGACAATGTCCCTTCACCTGCCTGTGCCCATGGGCATCTTGGAGGGGGTGGTAATTATTATTCAGGGCCCATGGGGGGTGGGATTGAAAGCCTGGAATAAAAAGTTTGTTTTCTAGAGAAAGGGCCCCACAGTGACTGATTACGTATAGGGCCCGAAGTTCTGTGCTACACCCCTGGCTGTGCCACGGTTTCGAAATATAAAAGAATTGCAAATAATTGAATCTCAAATGGTGTTAAGTCACCTTGGATAGAGGTGTCAGCTAAATATTAAGTAATACATTAAATTTCAGGGGGCTCTGCTGCCCCAAAACAAGGAGACATAAGGTGAAGCCCCAGGTGCTCAGTGCATGGAGCTTGCATGTTTGTGTCGTTTTTCTTCCAAATATGTGCAGATTGGCGATGCTCAACTTGCGTGTGTGTGTGTTCACCCAGTGATGGGCTGTGCAGGGTCTTCTGTTCCTGTCATAAGACCAGTGTTGGTCGGTTAGGCTCGAGCTTCATTGCTCTGGATAAGCAAGATAAGAAGATGGATGGATCGATACATTTTCAATAGTGTCAACAGTTAGTAATCCCAAAAATGTTTTTCTTTAAGTTGATGGTCACAGAATATTAATGTATTAAAATAGTAACATCAAATGTATTTAAATCGGTGTTGTACACTCAGCAATCCTGGTTCTTTAATGGAACTTTGTAGTTCTTTACTGGGTTATGTGGTTTCTCATTGAACCATTGCTTGACAAAGCAGCTTTTCATTCTGGGAAGGATTCTTTGCATATCAACTTAGTTCTTTGTGCCTTGAAAAACTTCCTAATATGTAGAAAAAAGCCCCAAATCTTTTAATGTATAGTAGGCTGCAGGACACCAACTGATTAAGAAAATGCTAGACTTGGCCTGTGCTACTGGACTTATTCTGAAGAGTGCTTTTAAAATCATGACCCATTGGTATTTCATCAATCTGTTACCATCTTTTCAGGGTTATATTTACTGTATGGAGCATGTTAACAGATCGAAACAAGAACCTCCATGTGGATGGGTCTTTGGGGAACTAAAAATGGTTCTCCTATGGCATCGCTCTGAAGAACCATGCTGGCAGCACCTTTTATTTTTAAGAGTGTAGTCCTGACAGTGTGGCTTGTGGGCCAAGTATATGGGGCTTGGTGTCAGCTACAAAAATGAAATCCAACGATGTAGACAATGCAGTTATGTTAAGTGTGTACTAGAACGTTAAGAAAAGACAGACAAATGGAAAATGGGCACATTTTATTAAAGGCCTTCATCATCACGTCAAAACAAGCAACAAGCCAGTATGGGTGAACATGTAAAACTCAAATAATGGCAACTAAGCGATAAAAAGTCCCATTTATGTATGACACAATAGAGCTGTGATCCCTTTTGTCTTTTTAATATAATATTCTGGTCAACAAACATTTTTTCACAGAACTACTTAGGGGGTTTTTTAAAGGTACTTTTTCATGCAAATTTCAGAAATGTTCTCAGAATTTTTCTAGCATAGTTTTTGAGTTATGTAATACCTATCAAGGTGTACTTTAAGGTTAAACTCAGGATTTAAATGTTTTTATTGCTGTTTGCCTGCATGTTATAAATTTCTACATTAAGTTCAGACCCATGAAGGACTTTGTCAAGGCAATAGATCAAAATGGACTCCAATTCACATATGTAAGGAAGAAATTACCTAGGATTAATGATGCCAAGATCAAAGAAGGATTTTTTGTAGGAACTCAAATTAAGGAATTGTTTCAAGATGAGAATTTCGATGACCATTTGAACCTGCTGAAATAGCTGCACAGCAGTCATTTAAGAGTAGTTCAAGTCGAAGGTCAAGTCAAGTGGTCATATTTCAGCATACGGTGGCACAAAATAACATTCCCCCAGGATCACGGTGCAACAAATACACAGAACAAATGCAAAGCAGGTAAAGAACTATACTATACACTCCAAAACAACATCTTGGTTCTTTAATGCCATTTTATAGTTCTGTACTGGTCTGTGTGGTCCCTTGTAGCTCCACTGTCTGACAAAGCACCATTTCATTCTGAGAAGGGATTTTTGCACATGAAGTTGGTTCTTGGTGCTTTGATAGACTTCCCAAAAAGAAGGGGAAAAAAACCCTGAAATCTTTAATGTATGTTAAGCTAGCAGGCCACCAACAGATTAAGAAATCCTGAACTTAACCGGTGTTATTATATGCAGTAGGAGTGCAGTTTAAAATCATGACCCACGGATACTTCACAAATCTGTTACCATCTATTCATGCTTATTTACAATATGGAGCATGTTACAGATCTAAATAAATAAAGCTTCTTTCTGGAACCTTCATGTGGATGGGTGTTTGTTCTTCCACCTTTATTTCTAAGAGTGTGGGTTGCCCTGTGATGGACTAGCACCCTTCTCACATTTGGCTCCCCGTACCATGAACTACATATGCATTGTTAAAAACTACATTGATGGATGGGATGAACTGCCAACTCCCACCAGCACTGAGCAAGAAGAAGCAACAAACCTCAAAGAGCCTTGAGTGCCTCACAGAGCAAACCCCCAGCACTTGTTATACTAAACATGTTTTTGAAACCAAGTGCTGTCAGAAAATGGGCGCATATGAAGAAAGTGGGCAGATTTCTCCCTGGGGTGTGCCTGTGACCACCATCCCACCATTCAAACATCAGTTGAAACAGAATAGTTAAAAGCCAGCAGAGCTCCAGATCTCTCACCCAACTCTTCACAACTGATCTAAAACCTTACTGAGCACAGAGGACTACAGAAAGGACTGAGAAAATGATATTACTTTTGGAATTATTTAATTTGAACATCTTGATAAAAAAAGAACAATTGTTCATCCCTAATAAGTAATTTCATTTGCTCCACTAAACATCACAGACCACCCTACTTCGCACTACATAACGTTGAGCCCCAACATGTCCAACTGGTATTTAAACGTGTATTGGAGCTCCACCTAGTGGTTTCAGCATAAATAATCATGTCATGTGGTCATGGCCATGAAACCACAAAGCATGAAAACAATGCAATTACACACTAAGATATTGTCATTTTAAACAAAATAGAAGTTGGCACTAGAAAACAGCAGCGCTACCATTATATAAAGCAAAATAGCTGTGATTGCACAGCAAGATTATAGAATATTTGCTTCCATATTTTAAATGTAGGACATTATTTTTTCTTTGACAACATTTCAAAAGTAAAACTTGAAGAGTATTATGTTGTGGGTGATTCAAAGTGCTATGTACACTGACTACACTGAAATTTCCCTAATCTTCTTTGATACTAGACACCATTAGTTAGAACAGTTAAAAGTTTTAAAGAATCTTTATTCCTAATTTTTTGACACATTGATTTAAGTAACAGGCTGTGGAGAGAGTCTTCAGCTTTAAGTTTCTAGGAGTCCCCATTACAGACGACCTCTCCTGGGCTGACAACACTTCAGTGGTAGTAGGCAAAGCACAACACCACCTCTATTTTCTGAGAAGGCTAAGGAGGGCTAACCTCCCCCAGAAGCTGTTGGTCAACTTTTACAGATGCGCCATAGAGAGCATTTTGACTAACTATATGACAGCTTGGTACAACAGCTGAGCTGCACCAAGGCCATCTAACAAGCCCTGCAGCAGGTTGTAAAAACAGCACAGGACATTACTGGCACTGAACTGCCGTCACTTGAACATCTACACGAGACTCACTGTGCGAGAAGGGCTAAAGACATTATCAAGGGCATCACTCAACCTGGATAGAACTTGTTTAAGCTTCTTCCATCAGACAAGTGATTTAGATCAATACATACACATACAAATAGACTAAAAATAGCTTCTTCCCAACTGCTATAAAGTTCTTGAACTCTGATATCTCCTCGGTCTGAAATCATTTTTAATTGAACATGTACAATAAGTTATGTGGGTAATGTGTAATATACTGTTTACTAACGTGCAATAATAATCTGTGCTGCTGCACATCTCTCTATTATAATCAAAAAATTCTGTGACGAGACATGATTTTTTCAGAGATACTTCCATGTCCCACGAGACGAGACTTTGTACCAAGAGATTTAACCACGCCCGGGGCCGGAAATAACAGACAAAGAGTAGATGACAAAGTAGAAAATCGTAAAGAATTCAAAAACGTTGGCGCGATACACATGCTGAGCAGGTTCGAGATAATGAAATTGCTAAAATTTGCAAGTCTCAAAAAATGATAGCAAAGATCGCATTAGCGCAAATAAACGGAAATTATTACTCGGTGAAATACGGAACAACGAAAAGAGATCGAATATATTGTTTGGATTTAAACTTTAAGTCAGGGACTTGTAGATCGTCTAAATTCGCATTTCCATCAGGGAAAAGTAGTGTTGCCTCCCAATGTTTCTTCCCAATGAAGAGTCGTATCCGCAAGAATTAAATGATTTGCTGTTTGGTGAAAATTAAATCCACATACGCGAGCTGCAGAGACAGTAATAATCCATCCTGGTTACTTGAACATTTAACATTGTATATGGCATCATGCTAATATTTTGAACATATTTTGTATGATTACTCTGTTTTTAGTTCGTATTATTGTATCGTATTGTTATCTGAACTAATTTGCTTTTTAGATTTTAAATGTACCTTTGTCACAAAAGTCATTTCAGTGTGTTATACAATGACTATAACATGCTTGAAGTGGTTTGTGAAGGGTGTTCTTCATGAAAGCTACAATATCAGATGAAGGAGAAATATCTGAATATAACGAGACGTTTGCCGAGTACAAAATCCTTAACTACAACCTGGTTAAGGGTTAACATGGCCACATAACTGGGCTACTCACAAAGTAATGTATGTGTGTTAACCCGGTTTCTCAGAGACCAATATCCCGGTTTCTTTAACTGGAATAAGTGTATATGTGTCATTTTTGAAACCTTGTTTCTGTGAAGGGCGGCACGGTGGCGCAGTGGTAGCGCTGCTGTCTCGCAGTTAGGAGACCCGGGTTTGCTTCCCAGGTCCTCCCTGCGTGGAGTTTGCATGTTCTCCCCGTGTCTGCGTGGATTTCCTCCGGGCGCTCCGGTTTCCTCCCACTGTCCAAAGACATGCAGGTTAGGTGGATTGGCGATTCTAAATTGGCCCTAGTGTCTGCTTGGTGTGTGTGTGGGTGTGTTTGTGTGAGTCCTGCGGTGGGTTGGCACCCTGCCCGGGATTGGTTCCTCCCTTGTGCCCTGTGTTGGCTGGGATTGGCTCCAGCAGACCCCCGTGACCCTGTGTTTGGATTCAGTGGGTTGGAAAATGGATGGATGGATGTTTCTGTGAATAACAGGGTTAAAATTAAAGTGCATGTAAATGCACATTGACTTAGGAAGTTAAGGGGTCCTGCTAAGTGTGAATGAGTGAATGTTGTCACCCCTCAGTCAATGACAAATGCCATTAATCCTGGACTACTTAGCGTGAACAATGGACTCTTCAGTTTCAATCCCACAGACACTGGACATTAGCAGGTCTTTAGAAAAGTGAGAACTAACGATCCCACTTAAGTCCCACCCAGTAATGCCCCGAAATCTTTTGGCAACAAAATCTTTTTTTGTGAATCATTAAGAGGATTTGGGGATCATATCTGCAGGTGGCTAAACAAAGAAATGTTTGTCTCCCTCAGTGTCTCTAACCTTCTGAAGCAACTGTCTTTACAGTTCATTATAGAATTACTCATAAGCTTCACCGGGCGCTCCAGTTTCCTCCCACAGTCCAAAGACATGCAGCTTAGGTGGATTGGCGATTCTAAATTGGCCCTAGTGTGTGCTTGGTGTGTGAGTGTGTTTGTGTGTGTCCTGCGGTGGGTTGGCACCCTGCCCGGGATTGCTTCCTGCCTTGTGCCCTGTGTTGGCTGGGATTGGCTCCAGCAGACCCCCGTGACCCTGTGTTCGGATTCAGCGGGTTGGAAAATGGATGGATGGATGGATCATAAGCTTCATTGGGTGCCATGGCAGGGCAGAGGTTACTAAAATATCCTCATGGATCAAGAAGATGGGCTTTAAGGCCCAACTTGGTTTTCATTAAAGAAATGTGGATTATTCCAATTATTGTAGTATTTACACTAAATAAAGTAATGTGGGGCAGTGCAGTGCCAGTGTTTACCACTGCTGTCCAACAGCTCCTGAGACTTGGACTTGAATCCTGCACTCAGTTCTTGTGGACGAGGAGCTTTGTAATACTAGAAGAACCCAGAGTACAATCACAGCAGATCAAAAGTTGAAATGATTTGGATAAGCAAAGTAGGAATGCCCCCCTCAGGGCTTTCCATGGAAGGTATGCAAGGCCCAGCCCTCTAGTAGAAGGTATGTGGAGGCACCGTAACCTTTGAATATTAGGAGTAGCTAACTTGTCATTCCTTAACAGAGTCTGAAGAGAGAATTCTGATCAACCCAGCTCGGCATGTTGCTAATGCAACCTTCACTCTCCACCCTCACCAGAATAAGCGTAAAGAATAAAAAAAAAACATTTTCATCTGTGTCAAGCTTGTGTGTTTTCCCAAGGTACTCTGCTTTTTCTCCAACATCCCAAATCAATCAGATTAAATTAATTAGCAATTTTAAATTCATCCTCTGAGAGTTAGGCTACATACACTACTAAGTTTTCATTTAAAAACAGTGTTTTCAAACTTAAGGAATCCAAGTCCACACTTTTGTTTTTTCTCATCTTTTAATAAAACTAGGGGGCTCTGCCCTCCCTGCTTGCTTCACTCGCCAACCCCCATGAAAACCTCTTTGTCTTGCAGATAAATTTTATTGTAAAGTGCAATACTTTTGGACGTATGAATTTGTATCCATTATTGGCTGTAGAATTTCTAATATGTCTGATCGTTTGACTCTTTCGATACTATGTTGCATCGCTTCTCCATGATCATAAATATAAACCTGACCGAATTGTGGTTTCTTTGAAATTAAACTTGTAGTAGCTCTGTCATATCACCTATGTCCATATATTCACTCTTTTTGCTGTTCCATTATTTCACCGAGTAATAATTTCCATTTCTTAGCTCTAATTTACTTTCAGTTTTTTGAGACTTTCTAATTTTAGTACTTTCGTAATCTCTAACCTGTTCTGTATGTGTATTGCGCCAACATTTTTGAACCTCTTTACGACGTTCTACTTTGTCTTCTACTCTTTGTCTTTTCCACTTTCTTCCACTGTGTCTTTTATTTCCGCCCCCGCATGGACCGGTTAGGTTTTCAATTCATCTCTTGGCACAAAGACTCCTCTTGCGGGACGTGAAATTATCTCTCTGAAAATGTCTCGTCTCAACTCTCTGAAAAAGTCACAAGATTTTTTGATATAATAGAGAGATATCTACATCAGCATTAAAATGAACAAAAAACGCTTAAGACATAGACTAGGTTTTCAATTCCTCTCTTGGCACGAAGTCTCCTCTCGCGGGACGTGAAATTATCTCTCTGAAAATGAGAGATATCTACATCCGCATTAAAATGAACAAAAAACGCTTAAGACATAGACTTCTAGCCTACACTGGTTATGTGTGAATCGGCCAAAAAAAAAAGATCAGTTAAACGCTGCCAGCCATGGGATTTATTACAAAATTGTAGTGACCAGTACATTATTTGCCTTTTACGTGTGTATACAGCATTTAAACTGAACAAAATTAAATTTAGATACATAAAGGCCAGTATTTTAACTGTACAAAATGGAATTTAGATACATAAAGGCCAGTAACAGGACAAACTCCATGAAAAGCACTTCTTCTATGTCCACTATATTGGTCTAGGGTTTTCTTCTGTGAAGGGTGACCAATCAGGGAAGGAGACATTGTAATGACCAAGATCCAATCAGAGAAGGGCTTTGTATTAAACACAAACAAATCAGAGCACAATTACAGTCTACATTTTCAAAAACTGCATTTTTGTCCATCCACAATACAACACCATGACGGCATTTTCAGAAATAGACTTTTTTGCTGCACTGAAATGTGAATTTCCCCTTGGGATTAATAAAGTATCTATCTATATCTACAATGAAGAGCCATATTTTTTATGGTTTTTCTTTTTGTTTCTATACATTTTTTTAAAATTTTAAATTAGAATTGATCTGACTTCCGGCTTGTCACCGATAGTAGCCACAAGAAATCAGATAAATGGATTTTAAATTTACCTATGAATTGCAATACAAGTGAAACCCAGGCACCGGCTTGTCTTGACTGCACTTCAAACGGGCTTCAAATTCGGAGTCGCGAAAGGAACCCAAAGGCTGTCTTATGTCTGCAAAACATGGAAACGTAAGAGACTCAGAAGTTAAAAGCATGTGCGTAATCAGCTACTTGAGCTGCATTTTTCACTGCCTAAGCAGCTCAGTTTCATTTTACCACAGAAGGTGTTTATTCACAGATGAAGATGGTGACATGCCAGTGCAAAAAGAGTAAAAGCAAAGTAAAAAGGTTTTGGCACTGGTCTGCTATCCAATGTAATGTACAATGTTTGATCGCCATCAAATAAGATGGATGAACTGTCTGCTGTTATAGAGGGTCATGGGGCATACAAGTACACTGTCATTTTGTGCTTTATGGAGAGCTGGGTTAATAAACGTGACATACCTTGCACAGTTTTAAATGCTGGACAGATTTCATCTTAATCGAGCATCTATGTGTAACGATTGTCATCTATGTGTAAAAGGGCACATAGTACAGTTAAAACTACAGTTTGTAATTCAGACATTGAAATTCCATCTGTCAGAATTCACCCATGTTATTTTCCCAGGGAGGTAAATTACACCATCCTTATTAATATTTACAGTATATTCCTCCATCTGCAAATGGGGATTCAGCAATGGAAATGCTTTACTCTGTCACCAAAATTTTAATGACGAGTCGTTCTGACACTGCAGTTATAATATGTGCTGACTTCAACCATTGGAAGAAACTTTCTTGCAGTTTGTATCTTGTTCCACTCAACAAAATAACAAGCTGTACCTTATCTATTCAAATGTTAAAGACACCTTTTAAGTGTAAAGCACTGCCACGTTGGGCCAGATCTGACCCCAACCTGATTCATCTTATTCCCACCTACAAGCCAGCTATTAGACAGCAACCTGTTACCAGCACAATAGTGACGAAGTGGAGCCTGGAGGCTAAAATGGCTCTGAATGACTGCTTTCAAATGACAGACTGGGAAATAAAGCATGAGTCACATGGGGGATGTTATTGAGGGACTCAGTCACTACATCAAAACTATATTAACTTTTGTCTCAAAGCTTTGGTGCCCTTAAAGAAAAGCATTTTGCTTTCCAAACAACAAACCCTGGATTACTAAAGAGCTAAAAGGTCTTCTGAATGAGAAAGAGAGCATTTAGAATCTGGTGACAGAGAGGCTCTGAAGGACACACAGTGAGTGCTAAAGAAAAAGATAAGTGAAGAAAAGGAATCTTACAAAGCTGAAATAGAAAATAAACTCCTGACATCATTCATGTTATTCTGAGTGAAAGGACTGGACATAATTAGTAGACTCAAACAATCCATGTCTCAGGTGCTAGAAGGGGATTTGGAAAAAGCTAATGCTTTGAAACAGTTTTTTTTATAGATTGTCAGCTTTTTCCAATAACCAAGTTTCCTACACGAATGCTCTACATCAACAACTCTTACCACGTCAACTGGAATGGTCAGAGTTGAGTCCACCTCTGGTCATCAGTATGGGTTGTCCATAACTGAAGACCAAGTAAGGAGACAACAGAGGAAGCTACACACAGAAAAAGACATGGGACTAGATGGATTCAGTCCTCGAGTCAAGGCCTGTGCTGACCAACTTTGTGGCACCCTCTGTCACCTGTTCAGTCTGTCCCCAAGGCATCAGAAAGTGACACTGCTTTGGAAATCTTCCTGCATTATTCCTGTTCAAAAGAAGGTGGGTGCCTCTTCACCTAATAACTACAGATCAGTGACACTTGCGTCTCATGAAGATCTTTTGAGATTTGGTTCTGGATTATAGGAGTCCTCTTGTGGTAAACTACTTCGACCCACTGCAGTTTGCCAATCCGACAAAAACTGGAGTGGAGGATGCAAGTATCATTCTGCTCCACCAAGCTCGTTCTAACCTGGACCAAGTTGTAAGCGCATAATTTTTTTTTTATTTATCCAGTGTATTCAATACCATCCAGCCATCTCTGTAAAGGAATAAGCTCAGAGATATGCAGATGGATGAGCCTATGGTGTCCTGCATAATGAACCATCTGTCGGGCAGATTGCAGTTTGCAAGTCTCAAAAGGACTGTTTCTGATACAGATGTGAGCAACACTGGAGCACCACAAGGAACATCCCTGTCTCCTCTTCTCTGTACAACTCCAACTATAACACCAGGTCATGTCATTTGCAGATATAATCAAATGATTCTACACTTATGGGGTGCATTGTGTGACAGACGGCCAGGGTCCTTGCCCGGTCGGGAAACCCTTTTGAGAAGATGACCGGGGTAGAGGATATGGTCCTTGCCCGGTCGGGAAACCCTTTTGAGAAGATGACCGGGGTAGAGGACATGTCAACAGCAGTACCTCCCCCGGGACACGATAGGGAAGCCCCTTTGGGTTGCATTGGGGTCACAGGTTTGGAATTTAGAAGCTCAACCCTGCTGGAGCCCGTGGCCACCAACAGGGGCGCCTGGACAGCTCCGGAGCCGTGACATGCGGCACTTCCGCCACACCCGGAAGTGCTGCCAGAAGAGGAGCTGGATTCCCATACAGCACTTCCACATCCACCTCACCCGGAAGTTGATTGAGGAGAACCTGGAGCACTTCCGGGTGCAGTATAAAAGAGGCCGACTTACTCCACTTTGGAAGCTGGAGTTTGGAGGCAGAGGACAGAGCTTGCGGGAGAGGAGTGGAGGCGGCAGAAGAATAAGGAGACGAGAGAAGAAAGGACTGAGTTTATTGGGGTTTGTGCACTGTGTGTGTTGTGCAATAATAGAAAAATAATAATTAGCGTGTGTTTTTGGGACTCCTGAGTCTGAGTCTGTGTCTGTGTCAGGGCTGATCGTTCACAGTTGGTAAAGGGGATGAGACAGAGGAGGGGAGTCAGGTGGAAAAGTTTGTTTCTTAGTGAAGAAATTGTTGTGTACAACATAACATTGGTAAAATCAAGGATCTGGTTATTGATTTTCGTCACACCAAAGAGCCTCCATGTCCGGTCACTATTCATGGATTGGATGTAGAGGTGGTACACTCCTACAAGTACTTGGGGGTTCACATCAATGACAGGCTGGACTGGTCTCAGAACACTGAGGAACTATATAAGAATGAGCAGGGCAGGCCATTTTTTCTTTAGGAGACTGCATTCCTTTAATGTGGGATGTAACATCCTTCACATCTTCTACAACTCTTGTGATGACCAATGCAATTTTCTATGCTGAGGTGTGCTGGGTTGGTAACATCACTTCAAGAGAGACCCAACAAATTAAGCTTAAAAGGGCAAAATCGGTTATGGGGCACATACTGGACCCCTTGGAGGTAATAATAATTCTTTACTTTTATGTAACACTTTTCTCATTACTCAAACGCTTCCACTCATAGAGGACACGGGACGTGAACCCAACATCTCTGTACTGTGAGGTAGTAGACGAGATAATGAAAACAAAACTGAGTGTCATTGTGAACAATGCTGCACATCCTCTAACATTGAGGACTTTCGGCTAATCAGTTTTTCAGAAGTGTGTAAAGAAATGCTATGGGGGATCCTTTATAATAACAGCAATATGTCTGAATAGTGCCTCACTGGGGTTGTGACAGCCAAGTCAGAAAATGTATCTTTTTAGTCATTCTGGGGAGTGTTCAGACCATAATGGGTGTGTATATTTACTTATTTTTCTACCTTTTTATGTGTTTATGTGTAAATGTACTTGTTCATCTACCTATTTATGTGTTTATTTATTTAAAGACCTTCTGTAAAAAGCCACATTTCGCCTGGGGACAAATAAAGTTCTACGTATCAATCTCCACACATACATAAACTGGACAAATCACTAAAGAGAATGATCAATGGACTAGATTAAGGTTAGGGAGTAAACCTGCAAAGGCAGCTCATTCAGGAATAGCTCCTTTATCACAGACCATGTCTGTGAATTGCACTTTCCAAACTGTTTTCCAGCACAGATCTCTGAAGCTTCCTACTAGAGAAGGCCTGGTGTAGGCCTGTGGACCCAATTCAGTAAGAGCCAATAAAGACGCAGCAGAGAGAGGTTTTGCTCCTACAGACAATCACATCTGCATAAGGCTGGGAGGCATTTTCCACAAAGTATCCCAAGATTCATGCCAATATCTTAAAGCCTTGTTTTTTAATCTTTTTTTTGGCCAGCACAGGCTTTTCCATTTCAGGAAAGTGATTCAAGTTATCCTCCTGGCCTTATCTGAAGGAAATGCTGGATGACCAGGACAAGCCCCTGAAAGCCCAAGTGGCAGTTTTCTTTATACAAGTGAGATGGAGAACGGCCAGCACAAAATCCTTATGGGAATGAATCAGATCAGTGACTTGGGTGTGGGGGGGGCAGTGTCATGAGTCACCTAATTACAGTATGGCGTTAAGTAACTGTTTCAAGTTTGGCACAAAAAGCTCCCATGTTTTGTTGCTGGAGTACCCAGGGAGGAGCTGGATCATCAGTACAGCCCAGGGCAGACAGAATCTGTGGAGACTGAAATTTAAAGGTTTCTCTCAACTGTTGCCAGCTGACCTGTTCTCAATTTATTTATACTTTTACACATAATTACTATTCTTTACTTGCATTTGTATATACATGTACAGATCTGCACACTACTAGATACACATTATAAACTGCCATGTTCATTACTGCGCTTTGGGGTGTTTTTTGTGTTTGTTTTTTTGTTTGTTTGTTTGAGGAATATGTTTTTAATTTAAACAATAGCACACAATAGCAAAATTTAATTCAAACAAGCAAAAAAAAAAAGAATTAAATGTACAATAATACATTCTGAAGGCAATCCATGAAACAATATTCAACCTCCACCCAACTCCGAGAACTACAGTGGCCATATAAAAAGTATTCACCTCCCTTGGAAGTTTTCACATTTTATTTTTATACAGCATTGAATCACAATGTATTTAGTTTGGCTTTTTTGACATTGAACAACCAAAAAAGACTTTAATGTCAAAGGAAAATACAGACCTAAGCAAAGTGGTCTCCATTAATTATAAATATTGTCTATTTTCCAAACCTGCTTTCTCCTGAGCAGGACCACAGGAGCCTGTCCCAGAAAGCAAAGAGTGTAAAGCAGGAGCAATCCCTCGACATGACACCAGTCAATTGCATTATAAACACACACAGGCCCATAAATAACCACACACACATATATACACACCAGGGGCCATATTTAGCATCACCAATTAACCCGAAACCTGCATGTTGGACAACCCGGAGGAAATCCATGAAAAACCCATGCAGGGAGACCCTGGGATGTGAACCCGATCTTCATACTGCCACTGTGCCACCTTAATTAAAAATAGAAAACAATTGATCACACGAGTATTCATCCCCGTCAACTCAAGTCTTTAGTATATGACCCTTTGGCAGCTATGACAGCCTTGAGTCTGTGTGGACAGGTCTCTGGCAGCTTTGCACATCTGGACAAGCCTTTTTTAAGTCCAGCCACAAATTTTCCATTGGATTGAGATCTGGACTTTGACTTCTCCACTCCAGGACATCAACGTTGTTGATTGTAAACCATTCTTTTGTAGCTTTGGCTTTATCCTTGGGCTCATTGTCTCACTGGAAGATACATTTTGTTCCAAGGCTCTAATTTATTGCAGAATATATCAGGTTTTCCTCCAGAGTTCCCCATACAGTATTTTGCAGCATTCATTTTACCCTCACAAGACTTCTAGAGCCTGATGTAGAGAAGCACCACTAAAGTCCAATGCTGCTTGAACCATGCTTTATGGTGGGGATGGTATGCTTCTAATAATATGAAGTTTGTGGCTTACACCAAACAGTGTTTAGTCTGATGATCAAAGAGCTCAATTTAGGTCTCATCAGACCACATGCCCCTTCCAGTTGACGTCCAAGTCTCTCATGTGCCTTCTTTGTGTTTTCCTTTAACAGTGGCTTTCCTTTTTGCCTTTCATCTCATAAAGCTGCTGGTGAAGCACCCGGTCATCAGTTCTTGTCTGCACAGTCTCTCTAATCTCATTACCTGTTACTTGTAACTCCTTCAGAGTTCTCAGAGGTTTCTTTGTGGCCTCCCTCACTCATTTTCTTCATACACAATCACCCAATTGTTGTGGATGGCCAGATTTACAGCTCTGCCATACTCTTTTTATATCTTAATGATCGATTTAACTGAACTCCAAGGCATATTCAGCATCTAGGCTAGGCCACCATACTGAAACACCACAAGCTGGACCTTTCATGTTCAGGTGCATTTATATGACTGACAATTAAAAACTCAGACAGGTGACCTCCATTGAACTAATTCTGTGACTTCTAAACCCAGCTGGTTGCACCAGTGATGACTTAGGTTAGTTTTGCTGATTACTTGTGCAATCAATCATGTGTGTAATCAATTTATGATGCTTTACATAGATCTGTTTTCAGTCTTTTTCTGTTGATCAGTATTGAAAAAGCCAAATTAAATTCACTGCAATTCAATGTTGTACAACAATAAAATGTGAAACCCTCGGGGGGTTTGTTATAAAGGCACTGTACATAAGAAGAGAAAGTCCAACCTTAAGAATGAAGCAGCAAATAAAACAAATGGGTTTGTCACAGACCTAAGGTCCTTACTTTCTAACAATATTAACGAATTGACAAATTTTGAAAAACATCTCAAAAAAATAATTGCAATTGGAGAACATACGGAGTACAATAACATTCTTAAAGTCTTTGTGCGGTGGTAGAAGATGTCACAACAGATTTTCACATTGGCCTTGCATTCTTATACTAAATTTGGTCATGTGTGTAGCACTCTTGACTTTTTCTATGTAAATGTGTTATCCATCCATGCATCAATTTCTTAATTATGTTTATTCCATCTTTAGATTCCCAAGGGAGCAAATCATGAACCCTAAGATCAGCTGCCAGTCCATCACTGGGCACACTTACTTATACAGGATCAATTTCAAAGCATCAGTTAATTATTTGGCAGTTTTAACAAAACATGACATCGCATTCTCAATCCTACATAATCCAATAAGGGGCCAGCAGCATCGGGCTGAAGGCAGAAATGAAGGCCCGTATCTCCTGCACTTCAGAACAGGTGATCTGAAAACAGGCATGGATTCCTTTATGTCCCAGAAAACAGGCATGGATTCCTTTATGTCCCAAGGCTGTGCTGCGGAGTTTAGCAAATGTATGTTCGACAAGAATAAAATTTATCAATTTTCTGATATACTGAGGCAAATTATTTCAACCAAGAGGAGGAATAATGTGATCGTATGAGCATTTGCCACAGTAAATGCATCTTTGTGGCTGCTTCCACCATTTTCTACTGGCGGATGCTGGATGCATGTACAAAGCAAACACATGTACGCCGTCCGAGTACAATCAACGTGCTCTAACTATGAAAGAAATTAACTGTAACTCGGTGAAGGGTTTACATGGCCAAATAACCAAATTAACTCATGGGGAAACCTACACATTTAACTTGGTTTCTCATTGACCAATATTCTGGTTTCTCTAATCACAATAAGGGCATACATGACATTTCTGAAACCTGGATTCTGTGAATAACCGGGTTATTAAAGGACATTGACTAAATAAATTAACACGGCGTCCTGGTAAGTGTGAATGAGTGAATATTATCACCCCCAAGTCAGTGACGGATGCTATTAACCCTGGACTGCTTACTGTGAACGACTAACTATGACAGACCTTGGATAGTAGCAGGTTTTAGGTAAAGTGAGAACTAGTGATCCCACTGAAGTTCATGAATGGTTACACCCAATGATGCATTGACATCTTCAGAACAGGTCATCCATGTTTCAGCCCAGCCAGTACTTGGATGGGACGCCATCTAGGAAATGCTTGGGTCCCTGTGGGATGAAGTGTTGCCATCAGGGAACTAAGCGGCTTACCCTGGTGGTCTATGTGTGGATCCAAATGCCTCAGTGCAGTGCCGGGGATGCTGTACTGTAAAAATGGATGAGACATAAAACTGAGGTCTTGGTCTCTGTGTTCATAAAAGATTCCTGTACAGCTTTTTTCTAGATGTCTTGCTAAATTGACAACCATGCCCTGGTTATTCTGACCCCCTAATCCTCCCCTGTCCCTTATAGGCAAAATATCTCTCTCACCCTACACACCACCTGATACCTAAAGTGTGGTGAGTGTACTGGCACAAGAATGGCTGCCATTGCATCATTGAGGTGAAGCTACACATTGGGGGAGGTTGAAGTGGTTCCTCACTTATCTAAAGTGGTTTGGCTAGTTTAGAAACCTGCTATATAAAAGTAACAAATTAATTCCAATGCTGGGCACAGTTATATATGACTACACTTACTCGTACAGAAAATACTTCCAACGACAATAAAAAAATTTTTGGAAGTCTGCTGCACATTATTTTCCTTTTATTGGTTTTCTAAGCCCACTTAATCCAATTCATATTCACAAGGGAAGGAACGAATCCTGGCAAACTCAACCTCTGGAAGTAACCAACCCTGCACCAGGACCATCACTGGGCCCACTTGATTAATCTAACGCATCTGTCCCTGAGATGGTGGATGAACATCAGAGTACACCGTGAAAACATCTCATGTAGACAGATAGAAAACATGCTGACGGCCACACATAATGAGACCAGGTGTAGGGTTTGAACCCATGATGTTGGATCTGCAAGACAGCATAGCACCACCGTGCTACACAGATACATACCGACATTCTTTTTATCTTTATGAAGACCCCATCCACAACCCCACCAGCACAGATAACACACATTAATCATGATTATCTTTGGAGAAAATGACCTAATCCAGTCAGAGTTCACATCTTCCCTTGGCCTGTCTTGACTGAGGCCTTCAGCCAAGACAATTGTGTGAAACACATGTTCGACAAGCAGTGAGGTGTGACGTCTAATGACCTGGCCGTCCAAGTCTGTGAGACCTCGACTTTTAATTCACTCAGTCTCTAAATGAGGCAACACTAAACTGTACATTTAAAGGCACTATATAAACACAGGGTGCAGAAATTCAGTCTCCATCAAAGTAAAATAAGATGGCCACAGGCACTTTTGAAAATTACTTTCTTAGTTAAGGGAAGTGACTTGGACAAATGAAAGCTCGAGTGTAATTTCAAAGCTCGCACTTTCACAAGCTGATCAGCACAGAGGAGAAGACCGTGAGCACATGTTCTCTTGCAAGGTAAGGACCTTTATTGTGAGCTCTCGGAGCTCCTAACCAGACGACATCCGCTCAACGTGTGGTAAACACTTTTTTTTGTTTTTGTTTTTTTACTTAACAAAGGAAGGTTCCCGTTGTACATCACAACACTCAGCGGCATGCATATAAAAAACTCAGGAGACAGACAACCATCAGCCAACCTGAAGGTAAAGCACAAGAAGAGTAGGAAGCAAATACGTCATCTGACCACAGCCTGAAAAGAAAAATGGCTTAAATAATAACTAACAATACAATTCTGGGGAAATACAGTACCAAGAACTGCAAAATAGGGGACATAAATAGAGGCTTTATAAAAGGCATATTTTGCACAACTCACCCAGATTCAATATGTTCCCCCAAGGGCCTCTTCTAGGATGTGCAGGTCATGTCAATGCCACCCCAGATCAATGCCTCCTGACTTGGCATCCAGTAAATGTGCCAGCCTCAAATTTGTTGCGTTTCAGCTACCAGCATAGACCTCCAGACACAAACTGCTTTTGTAATGTCTGTTCCATTCCCCCACCTTAGCTTACCAGTAACAGGCAATTTTAACCTGGCCCAGTGTGCCCGAGGTGGGAGTGCCATGTATGTCCTGTAACAGACTGGTGCCCTCTCGGACTGACTGCTTCCTGCCTTGCACCCAGTGCTGCAGGGGTAGGCTCCACACACCTGAAACCGAATTGGATTAAGTGGGTTTGAGGACATACATACCGTATACGTGTTTGTACTGAAATTGGGAAGGCAGTATGTTCTTGGGCAGGGGTCTGCAAAGTCTGCTCTGGATGGCCGTAGTGGCTAACAGTTTTGTTATTCATATAAATGAGAAGTCAGTTATTGCTTCAATTTTATTTGTCTGGCACCCGGTCCAGGATTTTTCCCACCTTGCACCCTATGCTAGCTGGGATAGGCTCCAGCATCCCCCGCGACCATGATCTGATGGTCTGAATTAGCAGAACTGTCCGGTTTAACTCCTTCAGGGCTGATGTCAACTTTTGTCGAAATTCAGGGGTAGAGGACGTTAAACCGGCTGTAAACTGTGACAAAACTCACCCTTATGTTTTAGCTCGACTCTCTTTTCTAGAAGGAAAGTTAAGTAGCTTTGCTGATTTAACCTCGATGTCCTACCGCGTACACGAATAGCGAATAGCAAACAACCTCTAAAATGGCATCGACATCTGGCAAGAGACTAAAGCGAATGTGCAAAGTAAAATACTACATGGACATTTTACGTATTATCGCTGAACCGGATTCTGACTTGATGGACTTGGAATTTGATGCAAGTGATCTGGAGATGGAGATCAAAAACGAAAGAGAGGTACCAGCATCGGCTGATCGGTGCTGAACACGTTGTGTAGCTGCTAGCCTAAAGCAGCGTTCGCCTGGGAGGACTACCACTTATGATGACAAGAGGTACAAACCATATTGCACCACACTGCAACTGCCACCACTGCCCACCTGCTGTGCGAAGACAGCCAGGCAGCCGGCCCACCATGCATTCCTGCTGGCCATCGAGGCACCCCTGTGCAGCCACTGCCGCAGAGATGCCAAATATGCGCCAACAGCTGCACAGTTTTATGCTGAATTATGTATGAAACCATTGCTTTGTGTGCTTTTCAGAAAACTGAGTTTTTTGGAAAAAATATTCAGCTCTCAAAGAGTTAATAAAATATATATAAGTGACAAAGTTTATCTGCTACTGGTTACAAATCATTTGAATGATATCCTTTGAAAGGAAAAAAAATATGACACAAGGATGACCCAACATGACAGAATTATAACATTAATAAGCCATAAAATGAAATGAGGTCTGTTAGTGACAAGAACTGGCATTGGGGCTAAAAAGATAGAATTGAACTCCCAAGGCTGCCATTGATAATACAGTGTGACCCTGAGTAACTGAATTCACCTGCCTCACTCGAACTGTGAAATATAATTATATTTACATATTTTATATATGTAAATACAGTATGTATTATATAACATTTATAATACATATTTGCAATACATTCATAAAGTATTCAGACCCCTTCACTTTCTGAACACTTTACATTGTGCTGTATTTAATTTTAAATGGATACATTGGCCATTTTTGCCCATTAATCTACACACAATCACCCATAATGACAAAGTTTTCAATAACGTTGGCAAATTTGTTAAAATAAACAAAAACTGAAATCTCAATGCTTTAGAAATGGTTTTATCCCGTCACCCTGGCCTATGCCTCAGCACAATTTGATCAAGGAGGTCAACAGCGACTTTCCTGGACTTCATGTTTTGGTTTTGTCCTAACGTGCATTGTGAATTCTGGACCCTCTATACACAGGTGTGTGCCTTTCGAAATGACGTCCAGTCAATTCAATTTACCACAGGTGGACTCCAGTCAAGTCTCTGTCACATCTGAAGAAGAATTAAAGAAAACAGGAAGCACCTGAGCACAACCTGGAGTGCCACAGCAAAGGGTCTGAGCGAGAGAGTTCAGTTTTTAATTTGTAATACATTTGCAAGCCTTTCAAAAAACATGTTCTCACTTTGTCATTATGGGTAATTGTGTGTAGACTGATAGGCAAAATTGTCCACTTAAAAGTTAAAATCTACAACACAATAAAAAAATGTGCAGACAGTGAAAGGGTCTGACTCCAGTGCATATGAATGAACTGAATTCAGCTTCAGGCCAGTCAAAAGGCTCATAGTAATAAAAACAATAATATGAAAGTTGCATTTAGTAATAACTTGTGACAAAGCGATACATTACAGTGCACTATGTGTTGCACTCCGTACCACAGAGATATTCTTTCCAGTCAGAAATCAATTTGTCACTTGGTCACTTACTTGCCGGACATAACGTCAGAAAAGGGCAATGTAAGGAGGTAATTTGAGCCATCAGATTTTATTCCATTAGTTAATCTAATAAAAGGCATGCAGTTTATACACACACATACTATATATATATATATATATATATATATACACACACACACAGATTACACACATATATATATACACACACTTATAAAAACACATATATACTCTGATACTGTACATATACACACAAGAATATATACACGTTTTATATATACAGTACATTTATATAACAGTGATTTCACACGCATGCAGTAAAATTAAGTCAAGATATCTTCAGATGTTTGTTATACCAAACTGGATTAACCATTTCATTTTTTATTTATGCAGCACATCTGAGAAAAGTGCGCTAGCCTCTTCTGTCCAAATAAGTACTGTATGTTCCTCGATTCAAAAGTTTAAAAATGGGTTCAACCTTTGTTATTTTCAATTCATATTCCTCTATCAATGAATCTTAACGGATCTCTGCTCAGCCCAACCTACTCTGGAGTCGTATATCTGTTGGCCGGAGCAACACCTTTAAAATTAAACGACTTTGTTTTCAGTTGGTATTCTTGTAAGCATGCACAGAGTGGTGTGTCAAGTTCTCCGGTAAAATGCTAATATACAAACTTAAAAAAAATATTAATTTTATACCAACTATACACCTAAACCACCAATTTCTTTAAACCTGTATGGAATCAAATTAATCTGAAACTGATTAGCATAAATAGATACCAGCAATATCTATCTGTCCACGAATTAATTTTTGTCAGCGGCGGAAAGTCAAATAAGTCAAGGTGTAATCTTCAAGAAGCCGTGTAAAGCCGTACACTCTCAGGTCGGCACTGTAAAGGAGCTCCCGTGTGCGCAGACCGCTGCAGGGACACAGGCGGCCGTACACACTTTAGTGATGTTTGCACAAAAACACGCAGAAAGGTTCCTCGTGCTCAGACAGAAACACGGTAAAAACAATTTTTTTTTTTTTTTTTTCTGCGATGTGATCGATCTACTGAATGTGCTTTTCTCCAAAACACTAAAATATCATTAAGCTTGTGGAACACAAAAATAAGCAGGTGTGCCACCACAACATAATCGTTCTTTCAACCACATTTACACTAATAACGGAATGGAAGAGCTTACTTAAGCACTTTTACTTTTTAAGACCGCTTAGTCCATTTTTAACGTGATGTTTCGACGGAACTTATTCTGCGTCATCGGGCACAAGAGTCCTGGACGAGGTATCAGTCCAGCGTCCAGTCCGCTCTCACTTACTTGACCAGTTTAGAGGTGCCATAATATGCATACAACTGTCATCGGGCGCGCTAAACGTTATCCAATCCTTCCATCATCCTGAGCAGGGTTTTGGTTTTGGTTTTTGGGAACCGCAGCACTTCCCATACCCTTCGTTGACTCTACATGGCCTCTCCGTGCCAGCGGGATTTTTCTCCGGGTGCTCAGGTTTCCTCCGGCAGCCCAAAGACGTTTAACTAACAAGACTGCAAACTAGACTGGATCTGAGCAAATCAATTGCATACTTTCTACTTATAAAGTAGTGAGAAGAAACCGACTAATGCAGTTACCAGCAAGCCCTGTCGTGCCATCGATCAGACAATCTCGTCACCGCCTACCTGACCGCCGTATAACGTGCCGAACCACGCGCCCTTTAAGTCAGCTAACGCCAACTTTTGACTTTGACGCTCGTTTCTTTCACAGCTAAACTGCCAACCTAACAGCACAAATGATCCAACTTCTAAACCATCTGAATCTGCACCAAGTGTACTTTTGCAAGTCCCGTCCAAATTTCTGACACAATCGGAGTCTGGGAACTCCCATGAAGATGGCACTCTGTAACCCCCTTCGAGATCTTCAGCACTAATGACAAACACCGACCTGTACTGTGATTGAGGGGTGGATGTTCGGATTGCGCGACTGTCCCGACACAATCAAACTACTGGGACGAATAAAGACAAAGTGAATTAATTAACGTCTTCTTACCGCAATTGCTTGCGCTGCCGTTCACTGCCATCCTCCTGATGACTGGGGTCCAAATGTCGAATGGAGTTCAGGAGCGATTCGTTTTCATCCACGGGAACAGAATTCGTTTGCGTAAACAAATCGCGTACCCTCCGGTAATATCGAGATTAGCGAGACACGTCAAGAATGCGCCTGGGTGTCAATCGAAGAGACGCGAGGCTCTGCGCTGGGAGCCACACCCAGCGGGGCAGGGCAACCTCCGCCTCCCAGGCGCTGGAGAATTCTGTTACAAGTCTGACATTCTTGTGTTGTTAAAGAAATGGGAAAGAAACTCCAAAACAAACCAAATTTAACTCCCCGGGTTTTAAATGACGGCTCCCGTTATGCAATTTTACAAACAATCTGCAAATTGTGAGCGAACGGGATTATGGGTTTGCAGAATCGAGTGAAAAATTAGACGCTTTTCTTACATGTTAGAGACAAACATGCCTGACGTATTTAAAAAAACTGACCCCAGAGGTGATACATCGAAAAAGGGCCTTCCTATTACTGGATTTTCAAATGGAAAAAAAGTTGATAGCACAAGTAACCCACACGTGGCTGTTTTCTGATGTTATGTCCGGCAAGTACGTGACCAAGTGACAAATGGTGCTGCTTGATGGAAAATTGTACAAGAACGTGGAAAAACTGAGACATTAATGGATTTAGAACTGGAAACAATGTGCCTGTGGCACGGCAAAGCACAGTACACTCTAATGCGATGTTTTAGTATTTGTTTATCACCAGTTATTAC
Organism: Erpetoichthys calabaricus; assembly: GCF_900747795.2. Taxonomy (NCBI): domain Eukaryota; kingdom Metazoa; phylum Chordata; class Cladistia; order Polypteriformes; family Polypteridae; genus Erpetoichthys; species Erpetoichthys calabaricus. The sequence goes on from NC_041399.2 coordinate 192,461,539, forward strand.
TAAACGCAATATTATTATTATGGGCGGCACAGTGGGTAGCGCTGCTGCCTCGCAGTAAGGAGAGCCGGGTTCGTTTCCCGGGTCCTCCCTGCATGGAGTTTGCATGTTCTTCCCGTGTCTGCATGGGTTTCCTACGGGTACTCCGGTTTCATCACATAGTCCAAAGACATGAAGGTTAGGTGCATTGGCGATCCTAAATTGTCCCTAGTGTGTGCTTGGTGGGTGTGTGTGTGTTCGCGCGCCCTGCGGTGGGGTGGGCTGGTGCCCTGCCTGGGGTTTCTTTCCTGCCTTGCGCCCTGTGTTGGCTAGGATTGGCTCCAGCAATGACCCTGTTAGTCAGGATATAGCGGGTTGGATAATGGATGGATGGTTTACTATTATTATTTGTTTAGCAGAAGCTTTTACCCACAGCAATTTACAAAAGAGGTCAACATAATCCAGTATCAACAGTAGGGACTGTTTGAAAACAAGTATTACAGTACAAGCGTTCAAAAGTGATTTCCACAAGTTATTTTTATTATTACTACTGCTGCTACTACCAGAATCTGGACTGACCTGAAGTAGAGTTTAGTTTATTCCTATATGCTAGTTAGAGAGCTTCTGGATTTGTCAAATACAAAAAGACTGCACATATTACACAAATGACAAGTTACGGAAAATAAATAAAAATATAAATATACACAACCATGGAGAACTCTTAAAAATAAAGGTGCCAGAGTGGTTCTTCAGAGCAGTGCCACAGGGGAACCATTTTTGGTTCCAAATAGACCCACCCACATGAATGTTCCAGAAAGAACCTTCATTTCTTTCGGTCTGTAACAGGCTCCATACGGTAATAGCCATGCGCAGATTGTACCAAATTTGTGAAATACTGATGGCTTATTGATTTTGAAAGGACAGTGTTTACATGTCCAGTAACACAAGCTCAGTTCAGGTTTGCTTAATCTGTTAGTGTCCTGCCAGGTAACCTACCCATATATTAAACATTTCAGTTTTTTCCACGTATTAGGACGTTTTTCAAAGCACAAAAAACCAACTGCATCTTCAAAGAACCCGTCCCAAAATGAAATGGTGCTCTGACAAGCAATGGAGCTACAAGGAACCACACAACCCAGTAAAGAACTTTATAGTGCCATTTAAGAACCATTATTTATAAGAGTTAGGGGCACCTCATAAGTCCACCATCTCAGGCTTGAATACTAGGCCTGACCGTTATCCCTGTGGAGCTCACAAGTTCTGTATATGTCAGCATGGCTTTCCCTCCCACATTCACATAGGCATACATCATACATCAATTGCTGGTGGTGAATAGACACCTGTGAGGTCCTAAGCTCCTTCTCGCCCAGTCAGGTCTACTAGTGATCCGCGCCTGGTGATGCCTTCTCCGCATGGTATCAGATCTCAGTCCAGACTCGATTCATACATAGCTCCCCCATGGTGGAACGAGCTGGCCAGCTCCATCCAAACCGCTAACTACCTCAATGGGTTTAAGAAGTATTTGGAGGCCCTCTTGTTTTGTGAATATCCATTTAATACATAATGCCTTTGATAGGTTCTTGTAAGTAAGGAAAGATGAACTAGCTTTGTGTTCTCTTTGGTTTAGAGAACTTCAATTGTGAGGAACAAATATGTGCCCTTGTCCTGTAACACTTGTTCCTAAATAGTCCCCCAGATTGATGTTTACTCTATTATGTTGACCTCTTCATGTCAAGTTAGGTCAAGTGGCTTTATTGTCATACCATTCACACACCGCATTGCAGAATATACAGTGACACGGATGAAGATTCAGCAGGATCATGGTACAAAATATACATAAACACAGGACAGGTGCAAAACAGGTAAAGAACTATACTATACTATAATAGATAAATAAATAATTACAAATAAATAATTGATAAGTGGATACTAATAAATAATAACAGTAAAACTAATAATAAGAAACAACAGTAGTATCAAGTGTAACAAATATAAATTTTCTACTGGGGCAGCTCTGAGGGCAGTGGGGCAGCACAGAGTTTTGAGTCCGGCCAGCCAAGGAGTAGAAGCTGCTTTAGTAACTGGCAGAGCTGGTTCAGATGTTACAATACCTTCTGTCAGATGGAAGTGGGACAAAGAGACCATATGAGGGGTGGGAAAGTCCTTCACAATGCTTTATAAAGATGTCTTCAATGAAAGGCAGAGAGGACCCAACAATCTTTTCTGAAGTGTGCACTGTAGGACTCAGAGACACTGCAGTTCCCAAACCCGACAGTGATACAGCTGGTCAGAACACTTTCAGTGGTACCCCCACAGAATTTGGGGAGGTAGTCTTTCCTTCTTCAGCTGCAGAAGGAAGTGAGGATGCTGTTAATCGATCAAGTAAGGTCAGCTGCCAGTTCCACCGCATAGCCCTTGATGTGCAGTGTAGTGTGGACAGCAGGGGCCTTCCTGAAGTCAACAATCATCTCTTTCGTGTTGTCCACATTAAAAGGCAGATTGTTGCATTTGCACCAGTCCCCCAGTTGTCATATCTTCATTCTGTAAGCTGACTCATCTCCATTGCTGATGACACCTACCATTGTTGAGACATCCACAAACTTAATGATGGTGTTGAAACTGTGCGCAGCAGTACAATCATGAGTTAGCGGAGTGAACAGAAGTGGGCTGAGTATGCAGCCCTGGGGGAGTTCTGGCGTCTCTTGGTCAGGCTCTTTTCTAAGACACTGTGAATAAAAGTCTTTACCAAGTGAATAAACATTAAGTATAAATGTAAATTGACCCCAGTGTACATGTAGGTGATTGCTGCAACAGAAAAGCATCCTGTCCAGCCTTGCACCCAGGTTCAGCCTACTGAAACATTGAGTTGGATTAAGCGGATTTATATTTTATGAGGCTTGAGCCTATTTGAACAGTGTTACATCCAGAACAGAGTCGAAGTGTGGATAGGGTACCAGTTCATTTAGAGTGGCGATTCAACATAACGTGTACATCTTTGAGTTCCATCCATCCATCCATTATCCAACCCTGCTATATCCTAACACAGGGTCACGGGGGTCTGCTGGAGCCAATCCCAGCCAACACGGGGCACAAGGCAGGAAACAAACCCCGGGCAGGGGTTTCCATACACCAAGGAAAATTTAGAATCACCAATGCACCTAACCTGCATGTCTTTGAACTGTGGGAGGAAACCAGAGTACCCGGAGAAAACTCCACGCAGGGAGGACCCGGGAAGCGAACCCAGATGTCCTTACTGCGAGACAGCCGCACTACCACTGCGCCACCATGCTGCCCCTCTTTGAGGGGAGATTGGGAATTAAATATAAGTCCCTATTACTGAGACGCAGCAGTGCTAACCAACATGCCACAAACACCTATTCTCAAAACATTACATATAAAAGGTAACATATGCATATTGTATATGGTAACAGTTATGGAAGGATAATTATAGGACGGAAGCCAAGTCAGGTGATCTAGAAATCACAGGGTTCTGGGTTGGAGCGAATCTGTTACACTTGTGTCTTTAATGGGATACCCTTTGTTGTAGATGGTGACTTTAAGAAGAGAGATGTGTAACAAATTTAAAGCTGAAGTTTCATATAAGAGATGTGCAATGACACCAACACCACAGTAAGAAGAGCAAAAGTAGCTGCCAAGGTGTAAAGAAGTAAACAAACACGCAAGGCCAGAGGAATCTGTAATTGTTACTACTGATAAGAGAAACCTGTCATATCTGTAGCAACCATCTTAAACATTTCGTATCTATAGCAACTGTCATACCAGGGGCTTTAGCCATCTCTGTGATGTCTGTCAGGTTACACATGAGTGACATCAAGAGTTATTCAAGTATGGAGAAATAGTGTCATCTCTTTTCCCAACTTTTATTTATTTCTGTTTATTGCTTGTTTAATTTGATACAGTACATATGTGTAGTAGAAGTTGTAGAATTGTCTTCTGTACAGAGTAAACTGATATTCCTCCCTGTATATCTGACATGAAACACATTGCCACTTACTGGCACCATGACAAACAAGAATGGATGAGAATTCATAACTCCATTTTACTCAATAGAAAACACAAATCAGCCAACTCCTAACTCCTGTTTCTATACCAATTATTCAATGACAATCTCAGCGTCTGAAACCTTGAGATAAACTCCAGTATAGTTAGACAGTCTCATCTGGAACTACAGCATGCATGCTAATGAGTGCTTTTGTGCTTTATGTTCCCGTATTACATTTGGAAATATGTGCAAGTGCCATGCGCCCGTGCTTCGTGAAAAAGGCCGTGAAAGAATTACAAAATGAACGAACGCTGTGAATGCAAACGTAAGTGACGTTTCGTACAGATTTTACATGGCTGAAACATTTTTGAAAAGTTCTATTTTTTATATACCCTGTCCTGTACGGTCATGTGAAAAAGTAAGTACACCCCATGAAATGTTTTTTTCGTTTTTTTAACACATCTAGATTTGATCTTCTTTTAAACTGCATCTTTAGATAAAGGTGATATAAATAATAAAGAAAATTTAATTTGCTGTAATTCTTTCAACCAAAAAATGAACAGAAATGCCATTTCCATCTGTGCAAAAAGTAAGTCCCCCCTTGGCTGTAACAGCTGGTATTGCCCCCCTCAAGTCAGCATTTCCTCTGTCTAGCACTCTTTGACATTGACTGGCAGAAAGTTCTTCCCATTTCTCCATGCAGAATTCTTTCTACTTTCTGATGTTGGAGGGGTGTTCTGTGTGCACATCCTTTTTCAAATCCTCCCACTGTATCTCGATGGGACTGAGATCTGGGCTTTGACTTGGACATTCTAGAATTCTCCATTTATTTCTTTTCAGCCATTCCTTGGTGAATTTGCTTATATGTTTAGGGTCATTGTCATTTTGAAAGGTCTACTTTTAGCTAGGCTTCAATCCTCTGGTGGAAGATCTAACATTTTCCGCAGGCACTCTCTGGTGCAATGAAGAATTCAAAGTGGATTCTATGATGGCGAGTTGCCCAGGCCAAAGTGTAGCAAAGCAGCCCCAAACCATAACATTTCCACCACCATGATTTACAGATGGTATACCAGGTTCTTCTAGTCAAATGCAGTCTTCAGTTTTCATCAAACATGTTAAATGCCTCTATCTTTGTTTCATCTGTCCAGAACACATTGTTCCAGAAGTCCTGGTCTTTGCCTAGATGTTCATGGGCAAACTTTCATCTTGCCCTGGTGTTCTTTCTGTTTCCTCCTGGCACTCTTCACATGTAGAACTAATTTGTGCAGCCCTTTTCTAATGGTAGATCATACAGTTAAACATTGACAGTGACAAGAGTTACTTGTAGGTCCTATTATGCAATTCTGGACACATTTGCAGTTGTTTGAAACCTTCTACATTTGTAGATAATCTTCCTGATATTTGCATGGTTAATTTGCAATTGTTTGATGATGTTTTTAAATGTTCTCCCAGACTCATAGGCACCCATAACCGTCTTTCTGAAGGCTTCAGAGAGCTCTTTGTGTGTTAAAAGTGTGTTAAAACACACTTTAACAGCAAAGAGCAAACCAAACTAAATATCTGATGTTTAAATAAAATGGGTTCTGACAAGGTCCTCTCTAATTACTGCATGTTCTGAACACATTCACATGATCTGGTGCAATTGGTTTCTAATTTGAGGCACTTGAAGCAGCTATAAGTGTAGCGGTGGACTTACTTTATCCACATGCAAAATTTGCATTTGTGTCTCTTTAAATTATGCGATGGACTACAAAATGTAAAAGTGGTCTGATGTTTCTTATATTATATCCCCTAAATCTAAGCATACTGTTTTTAAGGAAGATCAAATCTTCCTAATATGTCCACATATGTTAAAAAAATATCTAGTGGGACGTACAGTCACATGAGTGTGCGTACTGTATAGATGGGCATGATCAAAGCTGTTACTATAGCTTGTGTGGCACTTTTCCACTAGGTATGCCAAAGTTAACATATCTTTGAAGGGACACTGGCATTTTAAGTAAAGTAAGGACCCCCAGAATTCACATACATGGCAATAGTGAGGCATGTTGCCCAGCGCGTGGGCTGATCAGCAGGGTTGTCTGTCACTCCTGGAGTTCAGGGCATGAGCTTTACAAATGCCTGTCGACACTAGCAGGAGCTGTGGAAGAATCACTGCTTTGAACAACCTAAAACCTCAAACAACTTATTTTTATATTGCGCTCTTCAGTGAGTGTAGGTGCAGAGCACTGTGAACTATTCTCAGTTAAAATACAAGTATAGTTGATACTAATTACTAAATGCAGAACTGGTACACATAAAAATACAGATTTGTTAAAACACACAAAGAACAAGGTAGTAACTGATTAAACATAAATGGAAAACAACAAAATTGGTCCATAATTAATTGATGAACTACAGCCAGTTGACAACAGAGGAGGTTAAAATGGTAAAAGAGAAAGTCAAAGACAAAGTCAGAGTCCTGGAGACCCCGGCCAACTGGTCGCTGTCTACAGTAGAGTCAGTACTAGCTGTCCAATCTGATGAGAGAATCGATGATTCTAATGCCTCTTTATCGGACATGACCTTTCCATAGTAAGGAGAGCAGCCTAACAGTACAGCAGTGGCACCAACCAGATCCCAAGAAGAGAAACAGAATAGAAGACGTTTAGTAATGTCTTATAAATATTGTATTACTTATTTTTCTGTAAAAATGACTGACAGAGATGCAGTATGCACAGCTAATAAGCAGCTCTAGTCAGGGGGGTATGCCAGACTAAAGTGAGTTTTCAAGCTAGGGTTTAAAAGCTGAGACTGAAGGGGCCATTCATATTAGCAGGCACACAGCTATAACTCAAATATCGACCTCCTACTGTTATTTTATTAATCCATGGAATCTTAAGTAGGCCGGCATCTTGAGATCTTAATGTGTGCTCCTGTTTGTAAGTAATGATACGTTCAGATATGTTAGTAAGACCAAAAGAGATCCCTGTAATTATTTTCCATTTGGATGCCTGAAAAGAATCATTTCTGTATATTTTTACACTTTTTGAGATGATTATTGTGGCCATTGTTTATTATTATCAAAAACTTTATGACTGTCCATCTATGGCCATGGCCATGTCGTTAATGGTTACTATACAGATTGTTTTTCAAGTGATGAGAAAACCCCACTGAAATCACAAAAAGGTCTGGGAATTTAGCCAAACTCTGTGAAATGCATTGAAGTCATTGGGGGTCAAGAAACTGAACTAGTTTTGAGTGGATTATAATGGTGCCATGATCTTTGAAGTGTCTCTGGTTGTTAGGAGAAGATCTGCCAATTATGCTGGACCAGTTATTGTAGCCAAATAGGGTGTAATGTGCCCAACTGTCGTCAGGTGTAGTTTGTCTTGTAGGTATAGTGATGTGCACTTCGTGGAGAGTTTTTTGTTGATCCTGGCAGCAGTGCCAGATGCATGCCATGTGTCCACGCCTCCAGACGTGTGTCGTGATCACTCATGTCATGTCTTGTGCACGCATGAGTCGACTCGTGCTGCCATGTCTCCAATGGCCATGAGAAGGAGTCGCAGCCAAATTTCAGGGTTGCTGTTGGCCAGGTGTCATGGGTATTTATGGGTCCAGCTGTGTGCGTCATGGCTTAAGCTTTCGATTGAGACCAAGTTGAAGCTTCAAGAGCCAGCATAACAGACATACAACACATTCAATTTTCTATATATAGACTATCTGTGCTACTCATCCAAGATAGGTTGAAATCAGAGTAAACCTCAACGTTTGCAATGCACCATCTATTTTTTATATATACTTTTTGACAGGTAAGGCTCTATCTATGTAATCCCCAAGGGGAACTTGTCTTTTCACAGGGTCAGCCATTGTACAACACCACTGGAACAATTTTCAGGTAAAGGGTGTTGTAATGTATTTTGAAATGCATGTAGTAATAAAATGGCACTTCACAAACATTTGTAGTAATGAAATGTCTATGATGACAAATGCAATGCATTTTATTACTACAAATGTTTGTAAGGCAGCATCTGTTGGAATAACAGAGATGGCCCCACAGGTATACAGACACTTATTCTTCTCTAAAGGTGTATTATTATTATTATTATTTTACAGTTTAACTCCTTCTTTATTATCATTTATTTTGTGTTTAATGAAATCAGTGCTGTTTCATATAACTAAGCTGCCATGGTGTTATTCTGGGTTCAGGGTCTGTCCAAGGGTGCCCCCTAGAGACCGCAGTATATATTAAGATAAGTAACATTTTCTAAATTATAAGGACAGTTGCAACAAAGATAAAATAAATAACATTTGAATTCTGGGGGTAAATAAACAAATACACGGAAGCCTAGGATCCTTAGAAGAATGCAGAGTTCAGCAGATTTAGGCCAATTGGCCACCCAGGCTGTTTTGGGCAGTGCACAACCAAACAAATATCAGTGAATTTAGTGGTCTTTTCACTTAAACGGCCAAGACAATTATATGTTTTTGAAAAACATTTTGGCAACTATTCATGTCACGCAATGTCATTTTCTAACCCACTTAGTCCTGAACAGGGTCGCACGGGGAGCTGAAGCCTATCCCGGCTATCATAGGGCACAAGGCGTGAACACACATACACACAGATACCAGCTATGCTCTAGGGCCAATTTAGTATCACCAATCCACCTAACTTACATGTCTTCAACATTGGATGTAATCAAACACCTTCATTCTGGCACTGACTGTGGAATTTGCACATTCTCATCATTGTTCTTTGGGCTTCTTTGTCATCTACAGTTTGTGTGATGGCTGTGATGAACTCCTGCTCTCTCTCTAGTCAACCTCCCTGAGATGGTACAGGTGACATGCAAACACAGGACCTTAGGATTACATCCAGCCCTTCTCACCAAGCTGACCTGAAGGGAGAAACTTCCCTAAACTGGGTACCGACAAAACTACAGGCTGACAGCCTTTATTACATAACAATGAAATTGTGTGATGTTAGTTACACGTAAAGTAAAGCTCATGACAACAGATAGATAGTTTCATGCATATAGAGCTTTTCTAGATACTTAAAGGGCTTTACGTAGATGATAGGGGAGCCACTTCAACCGCCATCAATGTGCAGCATCCACTTGAATGATCCAATGGCAGCCATTTTTGTGCCAGTACTCTCACCACACATTAGTTATTAGATGTGATGATCTGGGGAGTGAGATAGTTAGCCAATCAGAGACTGGCCTACTCTTTTCAAAACATATTCAGGGATGTTTCATGACCAGGACGGCACCATTTTTACAGCCCAATGTCCCTGTCATGGCACTTGGGCATTGGGATCCACTCACAGACCACAGGGTAAGCATCCTGTTATGGCCTCACCAAGAACCTCTTCCAGCAGCAACCCAAGATGATCTCCTATTCAAGTACTGACCAGGCACAAACATTCTTGGCTTCAGTTGGATCGCCTGTTCTGAAGTGCAAGTGGTATGGCTGCTTGCAAAGAACGTCATGTACGTATCTCTGTGACATCTTAATTGTTCCTTGCCATGACATCAATGAGTCTTCTTTTTAAGGGTAATTTTCCATGACTCTTGCAGTTTCAAAAACTGCTTCCTGTGAAAGAAAGCCTAGTATAATAAAGTCAAAACATTACTGTGAGGGTTTTTATAATTATTATTCTTAAAAAGTGGATTTTTTTCGTGTTTACTACAACATCTTATTCCCACTATTAATTTTTCCAATGCATTCTGAAAATTATGGCTGCATTATATCGTAAATGTATCACTTTCAGTCGGTAACATTCTTTATCAGCTTTTGGTGGTCAGTTATTTACTGTATTCCACTGGGCACACCTTGTAGCCTAATAAACAAACATACATTTTACAGATATGGGGCAAATTTTGTAATTAAAGACATCAAGGTGTACTACTGCCATTGGGCCTGAGGGTTACATGTGCAGACTCTCGTGGCCTGGCATGAGCTGAACTATAAAGACCACATGTAACTTTCTCAGATTCTGACTGAAGTTCTATGTACCATCTCGTCTTCTGACTAAAAGGCTCTATGGTGTTCTCTTATATCACCTAAGAGTGAAGCCCTCTCTCTCTCTCTCTTCCACAATACATACTATACTGCTTGATGTGTTATGCCCCCAGTGACCTGCTGGCCAGAGTCATTTAGCGTGAACACGAGGATTGCCTTTTTCTGTCTTCACTGCAATGTGACTTTCACTCAGATGATGTCATGCTTTCTATGTCCTCTACAGCTCATTATATGTGTCAATTTAAAGCAGCATTAAAAGTCAACTGAAGTGCAGTTTTCTTCTATATTGCTCATCTGTGTTCTTTCATCACCAGTCGGGGAGTGGGTGGGAGAAGAGTGGATTCTTCAACAGAAGGTTATGAGTAAAAAGAGCCAGTTTTCATAAACTGTGACCTTTGAAAAGTGTATTGCCTAATTTTAAAACATCCTTTTTTTGTTATTTGTCTTTTGTGATTTTATCTTTCTGTTGTTCTTTTATGCTACTATAATTTATGTTTGCTGTTTCAGTTAAATGGAACTAAAAGAAAACACAATGAGCCTCTAGATAGAATTGAAAACGGGTTACTGTAAAACACTTCAGGCTAAATACAATAACTCTCTTCAATAATGAGGCAAAATTAGGTCAATTGAGAAAAAAAAAATAACTCTCAAAATTAAAGGCCAAACACCAACTGTAGCCTTAAGTTAAAAACTACAACAATTAATTAAGAAAATAGACCAAACACAAACAAAAACTCAGAATGACAATAATAATTGGGCAAAAGGACTAAACAATACAAAATAACAAAGAAAAACACAATCACGAGGTAAAGGGTATCAAACTGTACAAAAAGGTCAAGTTCCAAGAATACCAAACTAATTTTAGCTATTACCAATCCAAACATATGAAGTCAGAAGGGGGAATTCAGTAAGTAAGAGGAGAAGCTCAATCCTTCGTCAGATAAAACCCCTTAAATAGGGGCTCAGTGTAATAAATACATTATAAATGCAACCCCATTAGCTAAATACCTGCAGTATTCATAGGCACAGCACCCCTGGGCTCAACATTAGGAGATGCTGGAAAGAAATGAATAAAAAGAGAGGACAATCAGTAGTAAATAGAAAGATAATACAGTATAGCAATTTGTAAACCAGAATGTTCTTAATAAAAAATAACTAAATAGTAAAATAAAGAAATTAGTACAAGCAATTTCATTGTTATAAATAACAAAACCATGTACAAGGACAAAGGAAATGAAAAACCAACAATAAACAAACTTGGTGGTGCAGTGGTAGCACTGCTGTCTCACAGTTAGGAGACCTGAGTTCGGCTCCAGCAGACCCCCGTGACCCTGTAGTTAGGATATAGCGGGCTGGATAATGGATGGATGGATAAACAAACTTAAAGCCATGACAGTTTCTTCCTACAGTATTACTGCATATTCATGTTCTACCCCTTGTACTAAATAAATACCTCATAGAACATCATGCTTTATGTCTGCTTATATACAGAATGACGTCTGCGATGAAATACTACAGTGCACATACAACAGCAATCTATTCTGCTGATCGGAGAGCATGCTGTATTTTAAAAGTAACTGGGGGAAAAGACAAGGTCAAAAAAACAGAAATGAGTTGAATACCAGGAGAACACAAGTACGGCAATCAAGACAAAATCGTGAGACAAAAACTGAAGCCAAAAAATGAAAGCAAAGATTCTAAACAAGGAAGATAGTTAGGAGAATTGCTTTGGTAAAGACAAAGGTTTTGATTTGAATCTGTGAACTTGAATCTTTTTGCAAATCTAACAGCCTCTAGATGCTTCCTATAGCCTTTGATGTGTGTCTGGATTCTGGGTGGAGGTATTTTTGACCATTCTTCCATACAAAATCTCTCCAGTTCAGTTAAATTTGATGGCTGCCGAGAATGGATAGCCTGCTTCAAATCATTCCTTAGATTTTCAATGATATTCAAGTCAGGGGACTGTGATGGCCATTCCAGAACATTGTACTTCTCCCTCTGCATGAATGCCTTTGTAGATTTCGAACTGTGTTTTAGGTCATTGTCTTGTTGGAATATCCAACCCCTGCATAACTTCAACTTTGTGACTGATGCTTGAACATTATCCTGATGAATTTGTTGATACAGTGCATCCGGAAAGTATTCACAGCACATCACTTTTTCCACATTTTGTTATGTTACAGCCTTATTCCAAAATGGATTAAATTCATCTTTTTCCTCAGAATTCTGCACACAACACCCTATAATGACAACGTGAAAAAAGTTTACTTGAGGTTTTTGCAAATTTATTAAAAATAAAATAACTGATAAATCACATGTACTTTAGTATTCACAGCCTTTGCTCAATACTTTGTCGATGCACCTTTGGCAGCAATTACAGCCTCAAGTCTTTTTGAATATGATGCCACAAGCTTGGCACACCTATCCTTGGCCAGTTTCGCCCGTTCCTCTTTGAAGCACCTCTCAAGCTCCATCAGGTTGAATGGGAAGCGTCGATGTACAGCCATTTTAAGATCTCTCCAGAGATGTTCAATCAGATTCAAGTCTGGGCTCTGACTGGGCCACTCAAGGACATTCACAGAGTTGTCCTGAAGCCACTCCTTTGATATCTTGGCTGTGTGCTTAGGGTCGTTGTCCTGCTGAAAGATGAACCGTCGCCCCAGTCTGAGGTCAAGAGCGCTCTTTAGCAGGTTTTCATCCAGGATGTCTCTGTACATTGCTGCAGTCATCTTTCCCTTTATCCTGACTAGTCTCCCAGTTCCTGCCACTGAAAAACATCCCCACAGCATGATGCTGCCACCACCATGCTTCACTGTAGGGATGGTGCCTGGTTTCCTTCAAACGTGACGCCTGGCATTCACACTAAAGAGTTCAATCTTTGTCTCATCAGACCAGAGAATTTTCTTTCTCATGGTCTGAGAGTCCTTCAGGTGCCTTTTGGCCAACTCCAGGTGGGCTGCCATGTGCCTTTTACTAAGGAGTGGCTTCCGTCTGGCCACTCTACCATACAGGCCTGATTGGTGGATTGCTGCAGAGATGGTTGTCCTTCTGGAAGGTTGTCCTCTCTCCCAGAGGACCTCTAGAGCTCTGACAGAGTGACCATCGGGTTCTTGGTCACCTCCCTGACTAAGGCCATTCTCTAGGAAGAGTCCTGGTGGTTTCGAACTTCTTCCACTTACGGATGATGGAGGCCACTGTGCTCATTGGGACCTTCAAAGCAGCAGAAATTTTTCTGTAACCTTCTCCTGATTTGTGCCTCGAGACAATCCTGTCTCAGAGGTCTACAGACAATTCCTTTGACTTCATGCTTGGTTTGTGCTCTGAGATGAACTGTCAACTGTGGGACCTTATATAGACAGATGTGTGCCTTTCCAAATCATGTCCAATCAACTGAATTTACCACAGGTGGACTCCAATGAAGCTGCAGAAACATCTCAAGGATGATCAGGGGAAACAGGATGCACCTGAGCTCAATTTTGCGCTTCATGGCAAAGGCTGTGAATACTTATGTACATGTGCTTTCTCAATTTTTTTATTTTTAATAAATTTGCAAAAACCTCAAGTAAACTTTTTTCATGTTGTCATTATGGGGTGTTGTGTGTAGAATTCTGAGGAAAAAAATGAATTTAATCCATTTTGGAATAAGGCTGTAACATAACAAAATGTGGAAAAAGTGATGCGCTGTGAATACTTTCCGGATGCACTGTATTGGGTTGAATTCATCCGACCCTCGGCTTTAACAAGGGCCCCAGTCCCTGAACTAGCCACACAGCCCCACAGCATGATGGAACCTCCACCAAATTTGACAGTAGCTAGCAGGTGTTTTTCTTGGAATGAGGTGTTCTTCTTCCGCCATGCAAAGCACTTTTTGTTATGACCAAATAACTCAATTTTTGTCTCATCAGTCCAAAGCACTTTGTTCCAAAATGAATCTGGCTTGTCTAAATGAGCATTTGCATACAACAAGTGACTCTGTTTGTGGCGTGAGGGCAGAAAGGGCTTCTTTCTCCTCACCCTGTCATACAGATGTTCTTTGTGCAAATTGCGCTGAATTGTAGAACGATGTACAGATACACCATCTGCAGCAAGATGTTTTTGCAGGTCTTTGGAGGTGATCTGTGGGTTGTCTGTAACCATTCTCACAATCCTGCGCATATGCCGCTCCTGTATCTTTCTTGGCCTGCCACAACTGCTGGGTTTAACAGCAACTGTGCCTGTGGCCCTCGATTTCCTGATTCCATTCCTTATAGTTGAACCTGACAGTTTAAACCTCTGAGATAGCTTTTTGTAGCCTTCCCCTAAACCATCAGACTGAACAATCTTTGTTTTCAGATCTTTGGAGAGTTGCTTTGAGGATCCCATGCTGTCACTCTTCAGAGGAGAGTCAAAGGGAAGCACAACTTGCAATTGACCACCTTAAATACCTTTATATCTCATGATTGGACACACCTGTCTATGAAGTTCAAGGCGTACCGAGCTAATCCAACCAATTTGGTGTTGTAAGTAATCAGCATTGAGCAGTGACAGGCATTCAAATCAGCACAATTACAAGGGGACCCACATTTTTGCACAGCCAGTTCTTCACATTTGATTTAATTTCATACAACTAAATACTGCTTCACTAAAAATCTTTGTTCGGAAAACGCCGCAGTACTCAGATGTTCCTAGGAAATGAAAGACATACCACTGTTATCTTTTTTTGTTGAAAGTAGAGTCAATTATTATTCAGGCTGAGAGGGGTTCCCAAACTTTTTCATATGACTGTATATAAGATATATTGTTTGTTTTTTTACAATTTAATATTATACTAATACATTTGCATAATTTGCTTCATTTCTTAATTAAAATTGCACTATTTTCTATATTTAACACAATGTTAATTCGGTAGGCACACCTAATGCCATATTATTCTGTTACATTAGGGAAGACATTCAACAAGTACTTTTACTTTAACAGTAAACTTACAATCAAGAACCAACTTACTTTTACTTGAATAGAAAATCTAATGTTTACCGGAGTACATTTATTTGCACTTTTACTTAAATTAATTGTTTGAGTACTTCCTCCACCACTTGCTCCCATTCCTTGGTTATTGCCTACCTTGCTCCTGATGATGCTGGGATGGGCTCTGGCCCACTCACAACCTACCGTTACATTAAGATAGTTTTGAAGTGTTGTGTTGTAACTGGCACAGAGGTTAGTGCAGCTGCTTCACAACACCAGAGGCGTGAGCTCAAGTCCTAGGCTGGTCACAGTCTGTGTTCAGCTTACTCATTCTCTCTGTGCTCCCCTGCTATTTTTACCTCCATGTTTTCTGGTTTCCTTCCACATCTAAAACACCTGCAGGTCAGTCTGACTGGTGACATTACATTGTTTTGGAATGCGTGCACCTGTGACAAATTGACATCAGATTCAGGGCTGGCTTCCTGTCATATGCCCCATGCTGTCACGATAACATGGGTCCAGGCAATGAATGAACATTGTTGTTGAATAATTACTTTGACCAGCAGCAGACTGCAGTGTCACAACATTTACAGCCATCCATCTTTTTTTAGAACTTTTTGGTCCAGAGCAAGATTATCATATCAGACAGTGGTGTACATTTTGATTCAAGGTTAAGTTAACAAGACCTTTCATGATGAATACTGCCTCAAATTACTTTACATGAACAGCAAAAACATTTTTTAAATCAATTAATCCATCTATCTATGCTTCTTTTATCTCTTTTACAGTATGTAGTTCTGGGCCACATGGAGATGGTGTCTATCCCACGAGCACTGGGCACTAACCCAGGATGTGGTGTCTCTACAAGTCCATCACATAGCAAATTTTCAAATAATAAAAATATTTACCCTTTAACTCACAGAGACCACCGAGAAGAGAACTGTAGTTACAATATACTGTAAGGAAGAAATTGAGATTTGCGTTTCTCACTCTGAGACAGATGGATGAATTTTGACCCTGGAAATATTTCACAGATAGTAGAATAAATTACAAACAGTCAAGGTGTAAAAGTCACAGTTCAAGTCTGTCTGAAGGAAAAAAGAAGGCCTGAAGTATTCATAACAAGTTCACTAAAAGCAGCCTGGCTGCTGGTTCTACCTCGAATAAGATACCTAATTGTGTGGCCTAAGGCATCGGACCTCAAGTCACAAAGACACTGGATGGCTTAAACCCTACCTTAAATTCACTTTGTGACCCCAAGCAAGTCACTTAACCTGAAAGTACTTCAATTGTAAAAATTGTGTGTAAACAATTGTAATGTATACTGTGACTTGCCGTGGGTAAAGGCGTCAGCCAAATGTAGAACAATAAGATAACATTTCTGGTAGGAAACACAAGATAATTCAATCTGTGTCTGAAATGTTAGTCAAAAGACACTCACAAACAACAGAGAACCAGCAAGTCCCTCTGGTATGTAAACTTAATATTACAGAATACTCACAACACAAAATGCTTCAAAGAGCTGATAAACCCTACTGATACACATATGCATCAATATTTATGGTTCATAATACTAATTCACAGGATACATTAACGTGCAAAGTAAGCAGTTCCTGTTATTGTACTTTCTCCTTCATGGTTAGGGTTAATGTTAATGCAACACATCAACACTGCTGTAAATAAACTACAGTATAGAATATTTTTCTTTGATGAGGTTTCAAGGTACATTTCTGGCCATCTCCATAATGGCTGCCTTACAGTGCCCTCCATAATGTTTGTGACAAAGACACATTTTTCCTTGATTTAACCCTCTGCTCCACAGTTTAAAATTACAAAGCAAACAGTTTAGATGTGATTATTGTGCACATTGCAGACTTTCATTTCAAGATATTTGAATACATTTTGGTCACACCATGTAGAAATCGCAACACTTTTTCTACATGGTGCCCCCATTTCAGGGGACCATAATGTTAGGGTCATAGAAATAGCAGGTCTATTAAAGCCGT
Source organism: Erpetoichthys calabaricus (assembly GCF_900747795.2). Classification (NCBI taxonomy): domain Eukaryota; kingdom Metazoa; phylum Chordata; class Cladistia; order Polypteriformes; family Polypteridae; genus Erpetoichthys; species Erpetoichthys calabaricus. The sequence goes on from NC_041399.2 coordinate 192,478,474, forward strand.
AGTGTTTAGTACTTTGCTGCATATCCCTTACATGCAATGACTGCTGAAAGTCTGTGATTTATAGACATCACCAGGTGCTGAGGATCTTCTCTTGTGAGGCTCTGCCAGGCCTCTAATGCAGCCCTCCTCAGCTCCTGCTTGTTTCAAGGGCTTGTACCCTTACAGTCCGTTTTCTCTTCAGCATATGGAAGGCCTGCTCAATTGGATTTAAATCAGGTGACTGGCTCGGCCATTTAAGAATTTTCCATTTCTTAGATTTTAAAAACTCTGCTGCTGCCTCAGCCACAGCGGCACAGTGGGTAGCGCTGCTGCCTTGCAGTTAGGAGACCCGGGTTCACTTCCTGGGTCCTCCCTGCGTGGAGTTTGCATGTTCTCCCAGTGTCTGCGTGGGTTTCTTCCGGGTGCTCCGGTTTCCTCCCACAGTCCAAAGACATGCAGGTTAGGTGCATTGGTGATTCTAAATTGTCCCGTGTGTGTGTGCGTGCGCCCTAAGGTGGGCTGGCGGTCTGCCCGGGGTTTGTTTCCTGCCTTGCACCCTGTGTTGGCTGGGATTGGCTCCAGCAGACCCCCTTGACCCAGCAGTATGTTTGGATTATTATCTTGTTGTAGGAGCGCCTTCCAATGAGTTTGGAGACATTTACAGGAATTTGAGATGAGATGTTTCTGTACACCTCAGAATTCATTGTGTGACTGCTGTCAGCAGTTCCATTATCCACGAAGAGAAGTGTACCATTATCTGTGGCAGCCATATATGCCCAAGCCATAACACCCCCAGCACCATGTTTAACAGATGAGGTGGTCTGCTTAGGATCTTGGGCAGTTCCTTTTCATCTCCACGCTTTGCTCTTGCCATCACTCTGATGCAGGTTCATCTTTCTCTTGTCTGTCCACAAGACCTTTTCCCAGAATTCTGCAGGCTCTTTGAAGTCCTTTCTCACAAACTGTAATCTGGCCATCCTGTTTTTGTGGCTACCTAGTGGTTTGCATCTTGCTGTGTGGCCTCTGTATTTCTGTTCATGAAGTCTTCTGCTGATAGTTGTTTGATACGTCCACATCGGCCTCATGACAACTGTTTCTGATCTGTCAGACAGGCTTATGTGGCTTTTTCTTTACCATAGTGAGGATTCTTCTGTCATCACCACTGGACGTCTTCCTTGGCCTACCAATCCCTTTGAGATTACTGAGCTCACCAGCGTGTTCTTTCTTCTCACTGATATTCCAAAAAGTCGATGTTCCCAATGGTTTTATTCTTGTTTTTCAGCCTCATAGTGGCTTCATTGACTTTCATTGGCACAGCTCTTGTCCTCATATTGAACAATGGCAATTACAGAGTCCAAAGGGTAGAAGCAACTCGAGGTATCTTATGAAGCAAAGAAACACACCTGAGGAATCACAAACACCAGTGACACCAATTGTCCCAAACATTATGGTGCTGCTTATTTGTTTTAAATTTAAATCAATAAAAAATGTATCTTTCTCCCAAACATTATGGATGGCACAGTAACTATCAAATTTTTCAGTTTTACGTGTAGGTACATTTCTGTTCCTCTACAGCACTTTCTGATGATTCTGTCTGTAATACTGACACGAAGAGGATTTTTCCCCTGTTTCTGATCCTCTCTCTGCCACTCTCATAGTCAGGGTGGAAGAATGGGAGTTTAAGCATTTATTATATAACCCAGTATTCTATGACAAAGAACATCATTCTAGTATTTACAAATCTGTATCCTATTTCATAAACTATCATCTAATAATCAGTATAATCTATCATTAAATGAATGACCATCCTATTGCAATACCTCATGTCCTATACTACAACCCAGAATCCTCGTATACAGCCCAGAATTCTATATTTCAGTATCTTATAAGCTAGCACCCTACTATATAGGCTCCTATCTTCTTCTTCTTCTTTTGGCTGCTGCCGTTAGGGGTTGCTACAGCGGTTCCTATAATGTAATAAAATCATACGATGATCCCTAGTGTTCATTTCTATAGTACAGGATTTAATTTTATATTGCAATAACCCAGCTCAGGATGGTTTAATTTATAATAACAATACATAATCTGGTATCCCAGGCAGATATTTTAATCAGACACAAGATGGACACAGTGCAGGGAATTCACACTGTGGTTTGTGCTTCTTCAATACTCAAAGGCTGCATACTGAAATGAATTATGGAAACATACAGAATGCATATTTGAGTTACAGAATGTGATTGTCAATAGGCAGCTTTTAACACAAGCACTATATCTAATTCTGGGTGTTTTGTTTATCTTTACCTCTATCAAATGCTTTCGGAATTTTTTTTGGTACAAAAATGGTTTCAGTATAAAGTTGTGTATGGATTCATTATAAAGAGGCAATTTCTCTTTTTCATGTGAGATCTTAACATGTAGACAGGCCGGGGTGAGCATGTTGCCACCTGCACAGGGTGACAGCATTTTTTGTTTAATTTTTTTTTTAATTATAGGGTTTGGCCTGAAGTAAAAAGACCAAACGTCATTTGAGCCATTAACTGCTGGTATTTCGTCATATCATGTTTTCAGAATTCAAGCGTATTCTTTTAGCATATATTTCCAGTTACAATATAACACTTTTGTAGCTGAGTACATTTTAAACAGATGGCAGAACCAGATTTTTGGAGGTGATCTAAAATGCAAAATTAAGTCAGCATCAAATCAGGAACTGATGATGTCTTACAGCAGTAATCTCCACTGGCATTCATTTGATAAACTGGCCACTCACCTTTTTGAGAGCTTCAAGGTGATGGCAACTGCCTTCAGCTTTTGAGCTTTTTTTAGATAATGCATCTCTTCATCACATACTGTTATGTTATAAAAGGCTTCATTTGGTCTTAATAACATGAATAAAGTATCAGTAAAGTGATAATTCCATTCTCTCTCAAAACCGCTGTCGCCCTGTACGAGCAAGGCCTGCTTAGGTTCTCACATCCATCTTATGGACAATGAAGAGCAGAGCCTGCATTTTGGCTTCCATATAAGTACTATGAGGCTGTCGGAGGTCAGTATAAAATTGAAGAGTCAAGCGGGCTAGCCACCCCAGCAGTTAGAATGGAGTCTGTGATTTTGTTTCGGGGAAATCCACCCATATGTGATCCTGAACAAGTTACTGAGACTTCCTGGGATTCTTCTGTAAGAATACGAGTGGCTGGGCTTCATGTTATGCTGTTTTTGTTGTACGCTTCAAGATTGTAATCGTCATACACTCGCTTAGGACACAGGAAAGGAGTCCTAATACAGTGCTTGGCATAACTTTAATTTTCTATCTCAGTCTATACCTAAAACCTCTGCGCCAACATCCTAAATCAAATTAAGAGGCGACTAAACAGCCACGTTCCTTCTTGCCATTGCACAACTACATTCATATCTGTGTGATAGTGCTGCCAACTCCCTGAGGGACACACCTCAAGCAACTCTCTTGCTGCTTACGTGATTGGAATTTCAGGCTGTGCCAGTTTCTCTATACCTACATATACAGTGCGTGTCAGCTGGCCATGATTCTGCAATTTTCTATTAGGTGTCCTCCACCAAAGCACATTGAGTTTATAACTTCAGGGATTCCAGTTTTGATTTGTGTCGACTATTTTAGTAAACAAGCAGCACAGAAAAATGAGTATGGAAGATGTTTCAACCATTTTGTTTCACAGACTAGTTAGTTTATATAAAAATATGAAATATCCTGGTGCCATCAATCCTGACCACATTGTTTCCACATTTAAATTACATGACCTAATGAATTTTGTAATGGCATGTTACACTGCACTGTGTGACTCTCAAACCTTCAGAGTTTTATTTGGAAGCAAATCACAGAGTCCGTGTGCATGATTAAAATAAAAGTTTCAAGCAACTGACTGGATTCCATTTGCAAATATCACAACAAACACTAAACACAGCGCTGTGAGGTCACCATATTTGGAGTACTCTGCGAAATGCTGGTCATCACAGTGCAAAAAGACATGACTGTGCTAGAAACTGTGCTGAGAAGACCATCAAAGTGCATCTTGGACAGGAAAGGAAACATCTCAGTCTTGAACAGAAGAAATATCTATTAGTAACTAATAGAATTCTTCAAAAGTCTCAAAAGATTTTAATAACATTAATTTGATGGAAGGTACTTTGGAAATCTGGGAAAGCCAAAAAACCAAATCATCAATTAAGTATCAACTTAATGAGGTAATCAGATGACAAACTTTTTTCCATCCAGCATAAGTCAAGCATTCTCCTGGGACTGTTGTTCTTGTCCTCCTTGTGTTAAGCTAATGTCATATTACATGACTTCCCATCAGAGGGTATATCAGACTTGACAACTGTTGTTGCTAATCTCATCATGTCAATTTACACAACTAAAATTTGTTGGGCATGTCAAATTACATAACTGCATGATGACTTTCCAGAAGAGGTTCACATTTTTTAAAGTATCTAACCCCAGTCCTCTTTTTGACAGTTAATAATGTGCTGCCTGACTAGCCAGTTCCCACGCAAAGGAGTCAAGTGCTGCCTACACATCCTTCCACTACTTACCTGACCTGCCGCCGCCTCTCTACTCAATTCTTTTATCTTTTCCTTTACTTCACTGTTATACATGGATAGAAAATGTATTTGCAATTCTATGAGTGCTAAACATGATCTCATTCTGTTTCTGATAATCTATCTGTCCATTCTAACAACAGCAACAATTTATTTCACTGCATAGCCCAAACTCACACAAGGAATGCCTCAGTGGCCTTTAACAGGCCCTGTTTTTTGACAGCCCCGCCAGCCTTGACTCTCTAAGAAGAGTCACCAGCGTGTTTACAGTACATCCATTTTTTAACAATGTCATCTGCCATTGATTGTGTTGCATGGAATAATACCGGGGTAATGGGATGTATTTTACTTCAGCAACAAATTCTTGCCTGTGTCTAGACTGCCATTCTCTCTTAGCTCTATGTGCTGACCAGGGCACCCTTTACAGGAGGTTTTCCAAATCCCAGGGTGCAATGTATTATGTTTCACAGAGGCACTCTTTACTGAACGTCCTTCTTCTTTACTTTTTCCAGGTGCAAGTTTTATTGTTGTTTAACTGCTTCCACTGTGTTGCTTCATTATTTTATAAGCAAAATACACTGCCACTAGAAGTGGCTTTAGGATCGCTTGTGTGCCTGTTATAAGTCCTCAAAATATGAAAAATGAAAATAATCCAGGGGTGGTGTTCTGCCTGATTGCTGAACAGGTTAGCAAACACTTTACAACCTTAGCATTTCTTGAATTGCATATTTAATATATGTATATAATGCCTGTTTTATATTATTATTATTGTTATTAATCTGAACAATTTGTGAAATTGATGAAAATTATACAAAACCCCAAATCTTACAATGTGACCTTCACATTTGTCCTTTTTAACTAAACATATTATTATTTATGTTTTAAAGATGGTATTCTGCTTGTAAAATTGCACTACCATCAGTCAGTTAATCTACCCATGTTAAATTGTATACTATGGCCTATCAAAAGCTGCACAGATCAGTGCTACCATTCAGTTATTAGACAACCAAGGAACAACGCAGAGGACATTTTGTATGGATGGATAGGTGGAGAGGCAGATGGAATCCCATTGTGTTGTTCTTCTTCCTTCAGGTTAAAGGTTAGTTGGAAGACATTAGGGGAATAGGGTTGGCGAGTTTTGTTGGTCTGAATAACCTGTTCCCTTCAGAATTGCTTTAATTTTCTAATGTAAATATTGGTATGTGACTCTTGCAGGCTTTTCCTAAAACCTTTTAATGTGTACTTTTATTTTAGTCTCTACAAACTCAATCAAATGGTCACATTCTGTGTAAAGGCAAATGGAGATCCATTCTCAAGCTACCACTGTTCTAATCTATGGTTATGGGCGCTCAGTTTTCAATTTTGTACATTTTATGTATTTTATTTGTGTCTAGTTACTGTTTGTACTATTACTGTTTACTATTGTAACATTAAGTTGGTGACGTTGTTGCACCATTATTTCGTGATTCTTTTCTGACATGCCTGGCTATGTTTGAGCCCTGATGTCCATTGCTATGTAGCTGTGGAATGGCTTTTTGATTAATCTCTCCAGAAAATATATATTCCTTTTCTAACTTGTGCAGATTGTTTTCAATGTGGACCCACAGTGTGATGTGTAATTCTCTTTTATTCTGACCTTTAACAGCACTTGGGTTATACAGCTCACATTTTTTATATAACAATTCTATTGTAGTGTTCTCATCAACCACTGACATAACTAATACATTTAGTTCCCGGCAGTAGAGTACATAGAATTGCAATTCTCCTTACCTTTACCTTTAACAGCACTTATCGTATACAACACATACGTTATTGTAAAGTATGCTACTGTATCAACTCTATACAACCTGCACTTTATTCTCGCTGTATACCTCCTGTATAGAAATCTATCAGAGCATCTTCTTCCTCACCTGCTGACCTAACTAATGCACTTAGGCCCTGGTGACAGAGTTAATAGAAATGCAATCAAGATGCAGTTAATTTCGTTTAAAATTATAATGTTCAGTATATTAATATTTAACAAAACGTATGTGCCCAAACTGAAAGAAAATCAAGATGTGGCAATCCACACCATACAATCTGATAGTGCTAGATGTTCTGTCTCTCAGAGCACTTGCATCAGTGTTCAGTTTCGTAGCCTCTGCTGCACTTTATGTGTACCTCAGTCATATGAAGAACACCCACTCCAAGACAAACTTCTATCTATCTATCTATCTATCTATCTATCTATCTATCTATCTATCTATCTATCTATCGTGCTTTTCCTTTCAATCAATCAATCAATCAATCAATCAATCATATGGTACCTTTCCTTTCTATCTATCATATGGTACCTTTCTATCTATCTATCTATCTATCTATCTATCTATCTATCTATCTATCTATCTATCTATCTATCTATCTATCTATCTATCTATCTATGGTGCTTTTCCTTTCAATCAATCAATCAATCATATGGTACCTTTCCTTTCTATCTATCTATCTATCTATCTATCTATCTATCTATCTATCTATCTATCTATCTATCTATCTATCTATCTATGGTGCCTTTCCTTTCAATCAATCAATCAATCAATCAATCAATCAATCATATGGTACCTTTCCTATCTATCTATCTATCTATCTATCTATCTATCTATCTATCTATCTATCTATCTATCTATCTATCTATCTATCTATCTATCTATCTATCTATCACCACACAACCTCTATTTAAGATGATCACACTATACAAGTAATCCATGCATTGGATTCTCATTCTAAAATAAATATTTCACCCAATGTTAATTATGGGTAATTAAATAGCTAGTGTATGAGCTTCTTCAAAAGCTGATTTGGCCATGATTTGGTTTCAGCATTGTGACACTGATTTTCGATTCCTCTAATGCTCTTTTTGTTCCAGTTTCTCACCAGTGTTTTCACTTTTGAAGTTGCCTGCTACTCTCTTGTGCTTTCTCTTTGGTTGTACCCAGTCACATCAGCCTGGAAACTTCTGCTTTTCTTAAATTGTATGTGTCTTAGGGAGACAAAAGGTGCTCAGTTATGCCAGTCTGGAAGCTTCTGCTTTTCTCACTTATTATTTGTCTTAGGGAGATAAAAGGTGCTTCCATGAAGACTTCAGTGCCGGGTTTTCCATATCTCTTTCATTTCATTTTTTTGATTGGTAGGCTCATGGAAATATATTATACTGTATATATATATATATATATATATATATATATATAAATAACTAATAGTAGCAGAATTAAGTATAAATTACTGCTAATAACAAGTGACATTCTCTTTTCTTCTTAAGTCTTAGTGCTATCTCTAGTTTCCCCAACCTCTGAGAGGCTTCTGTTAGGAGCCACTGAGGTTTCCAAACGCTCTCTGCACCACTCTTCCTGTTTAGCCCATCATGGTTTATAGTAATAACTGAGGCTGATCCTTGGTCATTGTAACTCTTGTAATCCACAATGACAGCTAGTCTCCAAGCTCTCCAAATCCTTAATAAACTGCAGTGTTCTCTCTTGATCTACTACCTGCCATGATGTTGGACTGTGGCACTCCCCTGCATGTTTTGGCTCCAAGTCAAATTCTTTTGCCACACCTGTGTGCTTCTCTATTCCACCTGCTTAACTCATCACCCGGTCTAAAACAAGGAAAGTTAGGCACAAGGCTACCTTTAAAAAAGTTGGCCACAACAATGTGTCATGGGAATTAAAAGGTAACTAGTTTAGTCATCACTTCATGAAGCCAGAAAAACTCATCCAACAAAGCCTTCCACTTTGTGACAGTTGCTTCATTTTCTCTACTTTGCCAAACACCTAAGGCCGTCAAACCCTACAGATACTGTATATTAATATATTTTTATCGGTACTAAGAAATTAAATAACAAAGTGGTCTTACAGTGCCTGAGCCACAGGTTCAGTTTTAGGCTGGGGTATCTTCATGGTAGACTTTGCACATTAGAAGGCTGGTGAGCAGGAAACTGTGACTTGCTTGTGGTACTTTTTATATACATCATTGACTGACTGTAAGACCCTAAGTGAGTTATCAGTACGACAGATGCTGAAAAATTATATTGTCAAAAGCAGGAATATAGTGTCCCGATTTTCTGTGTGTTGAATAGCCTCCTACACATTTTACTCATCCACCCTCAAGCCTATAAGAATATCACCCAGAAGAACTGTGACCTTGTCCCAGGTGTTGCATCTTTCAGCCAAAAGACTTGAAAATTCTCATGACAAGAAGATGGGAGTTACATGGAGGAAGACCACAGATCCTGACTCAGTATTCTGGATTTGAACTTTAGCTCTAACCAACGGGGTCACCTGCAGGTACCACATTACTTTTTATAAGTCTTTTGTCTAGTCATCTTACAATATGCATAGTTATACCTCCCATTCTTTTAACCCTGTACATAGGGCCAGACTGGGAAGCTTATTCAGGCCAGGAATCCCAAGTCTAACCCAGGCCACACAATATACATCAGTTTTCAGACTCAAAAAACCAACAAACACCATTTTGTCTTCATTTTTTATGAATGAGGAGGCGGTAGATTCAACTTTTACACATACATTTCACTCACATAACTTTAATCACAAAAGTACCAGACGTACGCACCTCTCATCATACCGCTCCTGTTTAACTGTCAGAGAGCGAGACGCACGCAAAGTCAAAACTTGACTTGAACAAAAACAAGAAACCCTCCAACGTTAAACCAAAAGGATTTGTGCCCACTACAGAGCAATAACGCCTGCTCATTTTCCAGTATAATAACATTATATCATTTCACCATTAGTTTATTTCCCTGGTTGCTCTGAATGCCAGGCCAGGCCAGGCAGGAGGCCACTGGGAAAGCTCACACTGATAGTAAACATCAGTCCGGCTCTGCCTGTACACCTCCAAGTTACTCCATCTACGGAAGTTCTCACATGAGTCCTCAGTCCACAATGGAAATGAGGAAGAGTATAGACTGTCAATGGTGGACTTTGTTATGTGCGAAGGGAGAAGCGTCAAGAACTGAAAATTACTGAGACAAATGTGCTGGGGATGTTCTGCCAGTGCATAGTGGCCAGTGTCCTGTTCTACATTCTGGTCAGTCGGTGGGTGGGAATAAACTGATGACAACTAATGACAGTCCTCAATCAGAGTCAGTTCTAATGGAGCACCCATAGCCACTAGTGTGCTAAGGGTTACTATTCCGGCTACATTTTGTTCACAGACATCAGATTATATAATGCTTTAGCCCTTCTTCACTATAATAATAATAATAATAATTTCTTACATTTATATAGCGCTTTTCTCACTACTCAAAGTGCTTTCTATAGTGATTGGGGAGCCACTTCAACCGCCACCAGTGTGTAGCACCCACCTTGATGATGACACAGCAGCCATTTTTATGCCAGAATGCTCATAACGCATTTGCTTTTAGGTGGTGAAGGGGTGAGGGAGATAGTTAGACAGTTAGAAATGGGGAATGATTAGGGGGCCAAAATGACCAAGCCATGGCGGGCGATTTAGCCAGGATATCGGGGTATTCCCTACACTTTGTGAAGGATGCCTAGCGATCTTTTATGACCACAGAGAGTCAGGACTTCAGTTTTATATCTCCTCCAAAGGATGGCCCCATGTCCAATTATAATTCACATTTGACTTTTTATGATTAGATCATTTTACAGTAACTGTATTAGGTTGAATTCTATGTCTACTCCCTATGTGCAGAAATCCTGTTTCTGTGTCCATGTGAGTTTCTTCTGCATATTTTTCCCATTCCACATCACAAACACATAAAGTTTAGGCTAACAGATTACTCCATATTGGTTCAGTTTGACTCCCCATGCAGGGATAATTCCTGTTTTGTGTCTGATGCTTCTGGGATAAACTCTGATTCATGGTGACTATGACACCAGATTAAATGTGATCATTAATGAATGGATGGACATTTAGGAGAGTATAACTGCATGGTTGTTGGTGCTCTTGTCTTATAAGTGTTTTTGATATGAGGTCTCCTTCTGTGCATTGATTAGCTGTTCTCTCCATACCCACATGCTCTTTGGAGCTGCTTGTGTTATCTCCTGCATCCTACGTATATGCATATATTAGGTGGAAGCATTTGTCTAAATTGACTAGAGTGATGTAATCAGCAAATGACTGGCATCCCATTCTAGTTGGTTTCCTGTTTGTGCCCCAAAGTTTTACTGTGAAAGTGTTCACTAAAGGCAGTTTAGCCCCCTGAGGTTCTTTGTTATTGGTGGACAAGTTAATCACAGAAATGTCTAAATAATATTCCTTAGGCTATTAATCTTGTTTTACTTGTACAGTCATGGGCAAAAGTTTTGAGAATGACACAAGTATTGTTTTTTACAAAGTTTGCTGCTTCAGTGTTTTTAGATCTTTTTGTCAGATGTTTCTATGGCATGGCGGCGCAGTGGGTAGCGCTGCTGCCTCGCAGTTAGGAGACCTGGGTTTGCATCCCGGGTTCTCCCTGCGTGGAGTTTGCGTGTTCTCCCCGTGTCTGCGTGGGTTTCCTCCCACAGTCCAAAGACATGAAGGTTAGGTGCATTGGCGATCGTAAATTGTCCCTAGTGTGTGCTTCGTGTGTGTGTGTGTGTGTGTGTGCGTGCCCTGCGGTGGGCTGGTGCCCTGCCCAGGATTTGTTTCCTGCCTTGCGCACAGTGTTGGCTGGGATTGGCTCCAGCAGACCCCGGGACCCTGTAGTTAGGATATAGTGGGTTGGATAATGGATGGATGGATGGTTTCTATGGTGTATTGAAGTATAATTACAAGTATTTCATACGTTTCAAGGGCTTTTATTGACAATTACATTAAGTTTATGCAAAGAATCAATATTTGCAGTGTTGGCCCTTCTTTCTTTTTCAAGACCTCTGCAATTCACCCTGGCATGATGTCAATCAACGTCTGGGACAAATCCTGACTGATGGAAACCCATTCTTGCATGATCAATGCTTGGAGTTTGTCAAAATTTATGGGTTTTTGTTTGTCCACCCACCTCTTGAGGATTGACCACAAGTTCTCAATAGGATTAAGGTCTGAGGAGTTTCCTGGCCATGGACCCAAAATTTCAATGTTTTGTTCCCCGAGCCACTTAGTTATGACTTTTGCCTTATGGCACAGTGCTCCATCATGTTGGAAAAGGCATTGTTCATCGCTGTTGGGGAAAAGTTGCTCTTGGAGGATGTTTTCATACCATTCTTTATTCATGGCTGTGTTCTTAGGCAAAATTGTAAGTGAGCCCACTCCCCTGGTTGAGAAGCAACCCCACATATGAATGGTCTCAGGATGCTTTGCTGTTGGCATAGCACAGGACTGATGGTAGCGCCGCTCACCTTTTCTTCTCCGGACAATCTTTTTTGCGGATGCCCCAAACAGTCAGAAAGGGGATTCATCAGAAAAAATTACTTTACCCCAGCAGTCCTTAGCAGTCCAATCCCTGTACCTTTTGCAGAATATCAGTCTGTCCCTGATGTTTTTCTTGTAGAGAAGTGGCTTCTTTGCTGCCCTTCTTGACACCAGCCCATCCTTCGTGGCCTCACTGTGCGTGCAGATGCACTCACACCTGCCTTCTGCCATTCCTGAGCAAGCTCTGCACTGGTGGTGCCCCAAACCTGCAGCTGAATCAACTTTAGGAGACGGCCCTGGTGCATGAGGGACTTTCTTGGGCACCCTGAAGCCTTCTTCACAACAATTAGAAACCCTCTCCTTGAAGTTCCTGATGATCCAATAAATGGTTGATTTAGATGCAATCTTACTAGCGGCTATATCCTTGCCTGTGAAGCCCTTTTTGTGCAAAGCAATGATGGTCCTTTTGTGGCAGGGTTCATTTTCATGGCAAAGAGGGACTTTGCAATTAATTGCAATTCATCTGATCACTCTTCATAACATTCTGGAGTATATGCAAATTTCCATCATAAAAACTGAGGCAGCAAACTTTGTAAAAATTAATATTTGTGTCATTCTCAAAACTTTTGGCCATGACTGTACACCCTGCAATATGTACCTCCAAAATCCTTGACAAGGGGCAGGCTGAACAATGCTGGGACCAGTTGTAGGGCTTTGAGATCCCTGACTGTGCAATTTCCAAACCAGACAGTGATGCAGTTGCTCAGGATGCTGTCTATGGTTCCTCTGTAGAATGTTGGTAGAATAGCTGGTGGAAGATGGGCCTTCCTCAGTCTACGCAGGAAGTAGAGCCACTGCTGGGCTTTCTTGGCTAAAGAGCTGGTGTTGTGTGACCAGGTGAGGTTCTCTGCCAGGTGGACACCCAGGAATTTGGTGCTATTAATGACCTCCACAGTTGAGCCATCAATGTTCAGTCACTCTTAGTCTTCCTAAAGTCAACAATCATTTCCTGTAATGGACGACCACTCTTTCCAGAGTGAGTTCCTACATTCCTCCAGTGCTGCCAAGACTGGTTTCAGCTTCATGTGAATCGAAATAAGGAACAAAACGAATGACAAAAAGAAGGTCAAATGACATATGTGGGGTCACTGAGCATTGGAATCCACAGCCTTATGGATTAACATTTATCACTCTAACCATTAAGCCACAGTGCCTTGCAGCATCCATCAATACATCTTTTAATCCTGATTTTTCTGTTATAGGATAGAGAGGTAGGGTGGAGGAGGAAGCCAATCCAGGAAGTAATTAAGTCTGGAATGGTAGATCAGTCCACTGCAAGGCACGCTTACTCACACACACTCGTATTCTTCTAATTTACATGTGGGTGAAAAATCTGGGGAAAATACACATGAATAGGAGAGAACACAGAATCTCCACACATGGAGCAGCCAGTCTGGGAGTCAAACGCCAAATCCCTGAACCTTTGCCAGCTGTGTAGCCTTTTCTTGCAACTTAACTGATACATTCACTGCTAGCTGACACAAGAAAATCATTCATGAGAATTCCTGCTTCCCCTGTGTGGACTCTGCAGCAGAGCTGGATTTCTTACTCAAATACCAAGGAAGTTGGGAGATGGGCTTCAGACTCATTTAATAGTGCCACCCAGGCCACAAAAGACAATGGCTTGATTTCAAATTCCTGCATACTTCTCATTTGTTATGGAGTTCACCTACAAGCTGTGCCAAGGCCTGACTTGTCTGAGAGAAAATAAACTCGACAAACGGGTCACTCTTCACAGCAAAACTCATGTTGTGCTGCCCTGAGGTTACCAAAAGAGATGCTTCAGATGGAATTTGCTTTTTATTTTTTTATGGGTTGCACAATTCCTTTCAGCATGTTAAGCAAGTTATTTTTGGTCCTGTGGCTTTTCCTAAACACAGTGCATTCTGTAATTTTAAAGTGGTATGACAGGACACAGCCAGATGGGCCATCTTCGAAGTGGAGATCTATTTAAAGGGCAGTCCATGGCGGGGCCAAGCCATGGCTCTTTTTTAAATGTAGGCGTTCCATACATCCCTGTTTTAATCACAACCCTGAAAATTACAGTTTCAATTGGTTTCCTTGTGTTACAAAATAACAGCCTGGTCAGTAGTTCAATAATAATACAGAAAGGAGAAGTCGAGACGGGCAAAGGCACAGTGACACTCAGGTAGTCAAGCAGGGGCTGAGGAGGTTGAAGCCGAATAGGCAGGATAAGAAGTCACTAATAACCTTATACAGTTGGGTTTAGAGGCCACTAAAAAGCTTCAACCCTCACTGCAGCTTTGTCTTTTTTTTATTTAGCCCCATAAGCTGTCAGACAACGTGGTATAAAGTATTAAGAAAAGTAGAGATATTACTAACCATACCCCTACCCCTAACCCATCAATGTGACTTAAGTGAAAGTAAAATTTGCCCCCAAGAAAACCACTCAAGTAAACATTTTAAAGAATCAGTGCACTTAAGTATCAAAAGTACAAGTAAATGTAGGCTCTCCCCCTGTTCATATAGTGTATTCAGAAAGAATTTAGACTCCCTCACTTTCTGCACACTTAATTATGATGTAGACTTAATTTTAAAAGAGTAAATTTTCCATTTTTGCCCATCAATCTACAGTACACTCAATAACCCATAATGACAAAGTGGTTTGTAAGGGTTGTAAATGTATTAAAAATCAAAAACTTACTTCTCTCATTAATAGAAGTATTCAAACTCTTAAAACAGTACTACTGTATTTAGAAGTCCCTTTGGCAGCCATTACAGCTTTAATTTGTCTTGATAAGTCTTTACAAGCTTTGCACACCTGGATTTGGGCAGTTTATCCCGCTCTTGCTGGCAGATCCTTTCAAGCTTCATTACAATGGATGGGAAGTGTCTGTAAACTGCCATCTTCAGGTCTCTCCATAATGGTTCTATCGGGTAAGCCTGGGCTTTGGCTGGGACACTCAAGGACAGCCAGAGACTTGTCCTGGGGCCATTCAAGCATCGTCTTGGCTGAATGCATCGGGTCATTGTTGTGCTGACGGGCAAACTGTTAGCCCAGACTGAGGTTTTGTGCCCTTCTTCAAGGACCTCTCTATATATGTCTGCATTTACTCTTCCCTCATTTCTGATGAGTCTACCTGTCCCCCGCCACTGAGAAGCACCTCTGTAGCAAGATTCTGCCGCACACATACTTCATCAAAGGTATGGCATTAGGCAGGTGATGAGCAGTGCCATGTCTTTGCCAGACATAGTGTTTGGAGTTCTGACCAAAGAGTTCAATTTTTATCTCATCAGTTTAAAGAATCTTTATCTTCATACTCTCTGAGTCTTTTAAATGCCATTTGGCAAACTCCAAGTGGGTTTTAGAGAATCTGCCATAAACATCTGATTGATGGACTGCTGCTGAGGTGGCTATCCTTCCAAAAGGTTCTCCCATTTCAGCAGAGGACCTCAGAAACTCTGTTAGTATAAATATTGGGCTCCTGGTCACCTCCATGATCAAGGCCCTTCTTGCTCACTTACTCAGTTTGACTGGACAGCCATCCTCAAGGAAGAGTCCTGGTGGTTCCAAACTTCTAACATTTCAAAATTATTGAGGCCACCATGCTCATGGGAACACTCAAGGCTTCTGAAATAGTTTTACAGACCACAATTTGATTGTGGAGTTCTACAAAGAGTTCCTTGGACTTTATGGATTGTTTTTTGTCCTGACATCCAATCTGTATTGTGGGAACTTACATACACAGGTGTGTGTGTGTGCCTTTCAAAATGATGTCCAGTCAAGTCAGTTTGCCACAAATGGACTTCAATCAGCTACTAGACACATCTCAAGGAGCCTGAACATATTTGGCAGCAAAGGGTCTGAATACTTCTAAGAATGAGAGATTTCAATTTAGATGCAGAGGACAAGAATATATGGAAAAAGATGATCCGCTGTGGCAACCCCTAACGGGAGCAGCCGAAAGAAGAAGATTTTTAATAAATATGCAAACCTTTATGAAAAAAATATTTTCACTTTGACATTAGAGGTTATTGAGTGGAGATTGATGTGCAAAAATGGAAAATTTATCCATTAAAAATTAAATGTACAACACAAATAAAGTGTGCAGAAATTGAAGGTGTAGATAGATAGATAGATAGATAGATAGATAGATAGATAGATAGATAGATAGATAGATTTCTGAGCTGTTATGTTATTAATTAAATTTATTAATTTTAGTCAACTGTTTACACAGAATATTTAAAATGACTATTTCAAATTACTGTTACAATATACATCACATTATTAGCCTTAAGAATATGCAAAAAAGATAAACTAAAGAAACTATGGTAACACTTTCGAACAGACTCTACTGTAGAAGGGATTGTTCTGTATTCATTTGTGGATAATTAACATGTAGATAATTACAAACTGATAGCAAAAAGCACTAATACAGTTTGCCTCCTCGGACTTCATTTACTAATGTTTTATAATTTAGTAAATATATTTGGTTTAGTATTAAGGTGGCACAATGGAGTGGAGATAAGCGTTGCTGCCCAGCAAACATGCACACCGTGGCACCACTGTATGAGTGTATTTACCCTGTGGTGGGCTAGTGCCTTCTCCAGGGGAGGTTACTGCCTATGCCCATTGCTTACTGGGATAGGCTCCAGGTGCCCAACAACCCTGTATAGGAGGGTATAGAAAAGAGATGGATGGACTAGTAAGGTATATGGACTTTTTTCAGGTTCATGACCAAAATTGGGCTCCCTGCCTGTTTGCCTGCACCAGGCCAGCGTTTTGGCCCAATGTTGCCCTGATGTCCAAATCCCATTTGTTGGCTCCCCACACAGGGCCTACACTGGCACAATGTCAGTTTGTTGGCTGTGTGCCCTGTTCACAGATCCAGGGACCTGGCTTCATTCATTCATTGCTTGTGTGGCGTGAATGCGTGTTTTTTTATTCTGATACCTTGTATCTTTATTCACACATTCCTGATTGGTACAGATTATTTTATTTGTCGATTGTGAGTGGTGCGCAGGAGTGAACCGAATGGTATCCCATCCAGGGTTGGCTCCCTTTAATTTCCGCGATGTTACCGTTGTTAAGACCCCGCGATCGGTTAAGGAGGTTGATGAAAAGAAAGATGTCCTGTGGTGGTTTGGCACCCTGCCCAGGATTGGTTCCTGCCTTGTGCCCTGTGTTGGCTGGGATTGGCTCCAGCAGACCCCCGTGACCCTGTGTTCGGATTCAGCGGGTTGGAAAATGGATGGATGGATAGATGAAAAGAAAGAATTGACAAACGGAACTGATACAGTGTGGATGGTATTACCGTTAATTTCTAAATATATAGATTACCTACGTAGTTTATCCATCCATCCATCCATCCATTGTCTCCCGTTTATCCGAGGTCGGGTCGCGGGGGCAGCAGCTTGAGCAGAGATGCCCAGACTTCCCTCTCCCCGGCCACTTCTTCTAGCTCTTCCGGGAGAATCCTAAGGCGTTCCCAGGCCAGTCGAGAGACATAGTCCCTCCAACGTGTCCTGGGTCTTCCCCGGGGCCTCCTCCCGGTTAGACGTGCCCGGAACACCTCACCAGGGAGGCGTCCAGGAGGCATCCTGATCAGATGCCCGAGCCACCTCATCTGACTCCTCTCGACGCGGAGGAGTAGCGGCTCTACTCTGAGCCCATCCCGGATGACTGAGCTTCTCACCCTATCTTTAAGGGAAAGCCCAGACACCCTGCGGAGGAAACTCATTTCAGCCGCTTGTATTCGCGATCTCGTTCTTTCGGTCACTACCCATAGCTCATGACCATAGGTGAGGGTAGGAACATAGATCGACTGGTAAATTGAGAGCTTCGCCTTGCAGCTCAGCTCCTTTTTCACCACGACAGACCGATGCAGCGCCCGCATTACTGCGGATGCCACACCGATCCGCCTGTCGATCTCACGCTCCATTCTTCCCTCACTCGTGAACAAGACCCCGAGATACTTGAACTCCTCCACTTGGGGCAGGATCTTGCTACCAACCCTGAGAGGGCACTCCACCCTTTTCCGGCTGAGGACCATGGTCTCGGATTTGGAGGTGCTGATTCTCATCCCAGCCGCTTCACACTCGGCTGCGAACCGATCCAGAGAGAGCTGAAGATCACGGCCTGATGAAGCAAACAGGACAACATCATCTGCAAAAAGCAGTGACCCAATCCTGAGCCCACCAAACCGGACCCCCTCAACGCCCTGGCTGCGCCTAGAAATTCTGTCCATAAAAGTTATGAACAGAATCGGTGACAAAGAGCAGCCCTGGTGGAGTCCAACTATCACTGTAAACGGGTTCGACTTACTGCCGGCAATGCGGACCAGGCTCTGGCAACGATCGTACAGGGACCGAACAGCCCTTATCAAGGGGGCCGGTACCCCATACTCTTGGAGTACCCCACACAGGATTCCCCGAGGGACACGGTCGAATGCCTTTTCCAAGTCCACAAAACACATGTAGACTGGTTGGGCAAACTCCCATGCACCCTCCAGGACCCTGCTAAGGGTATAGAGCTGGTCCACTGTTCCGCGACCAGGACGAAAACCACACTGTTCCTCCTGAATCCGAGGCTCGACTATCCGACGGACCCTCCTCTCCAGGACCCCTGAATAGACTTTTCCAGGGAGGCTGAGGAGTGTGATCCCTCTGTAGTTGGAACACACCCTCCGATCCCCTTTCTTAAAGAGGGGGACCACCACCCCGGTCTGCCAATCCAGAGGCACTGTCCCTGATGTCCATGCGATGTTGCAGAGGCGTGTCAACCAAGACAGTCCTACAACATCCAGAGCCTTGAGGAACTCCGGGCGTATCTCATCCACCCCCGGGGCCCTGCCACCAAGGAGTTTTTTGACCACCTCGGTGACCTCAGTCCCAGAGATGGGGGAGCCCACCTCTGAGTCCCCAGGCTCTGCTTCCTCATTGGAAGGCATGTTAATGGGATTGAGGAGGTCTTCGAAGTACTCCCCCCACCGACCCACAACGTCCCGAGTCGAGGTCAGCAGCGCACCATCCCCACCATATACAGTGTTGACACTGCACTGCTTCCCCTTCCTGAGACGCTGGATGGTGGACCAGAATCTCCTCGAAGCCGTCCAAAAGTCGTTCTCCATGGCCTCCCCGAACTCCTCCCACGCCCGAGTTTTTGCCTCAGCAACCACCAAAGCCGCATTCTGCTTGGCCTGCCGGTACCTATCAGCTGCCTCCAGGGTCCCACAGGACAAAAGGGTCCTGTAGGACTCCTTTTTCAGCTTGACGGCATCCTTCACCGCCGGTGTCCACCAACGGGTTCGGGGATTGCCGCCACGACAGGCACCGACCACCTTACGGCCCCAGCTCCGGTCAGATGCCTCAACAATGGAGGCACGGAACATGGCCCATTCGGACTCAATGTCCTCCACCTCCCTCGGGAAGTGGTCGAAGTTCTGCCGGAGGTGGGAGTTGAAGCTACTTCTGACAGGGGGCTCTGCCAGACGTTCCCAGCAGACCCTCACAACACGTTTGGGCCTACCACGCCTGACCGGCATCCTCCCCCACCATCGAAGCCAACTCACCACCAGGTGGTGATCAGTTGACAGCTCCGCCCCTCTCTTCACCCGAGTGTCCAAGACATGTGGCCGCAAGTCCGACGACACGACCACAAAGTCGATCATCGAACTGAGGCCTAGGGTGTCCTGGTGCCAAGTGCACATATGAACACCCCTATGCTTGAACATGGTGTTCGTTATGGACAATCCGTGACGAGCATAGAAGTCCAATAACAAAACACCGCTCGGGTTCAGATCGGGGGGGCCATTCCTCCCAATCACGCCCTTCCAGGTCTCACTGTCATTGCCCACGTGAGCATTGAAGTCTCCCAGCAGAACGAGGGAGTCCCCAGAAGGTATGCCCTCTAGCACCCCCTCCAGGGACTCCAAAAAGGGTGGGTACTCCAAACTGCTGTTCGGTGCATACGCACAAACAACAGTTAGGACCCGTCCCCCCACCCGAAGGCAAAGGGAGGCTACCCTCTCGTCCGCCGGGGTAAACCCCAATGTACAGGCTCCAAGTCGGGGGGCAATAAGTATACCCACACCCGCTCGGCGCCTCTCACCGGGGGCAACTCCAGAGTGGTACAGAGTCCAGCCCCTCTCAAGGAGATTGGTTCCAGAGTCCAAGCTGTGCGTCGAGGTGAGTCCGACTATATCTAGCCGGAACCTCTCTTTCCGGCTAGATACGTAGTTTACAGGAATATATAATATGTATTAACTGGATCAAATGCTAGGTGTAATAAATCCCATATTTGACTTTCATCAGAACGCCAAAACTTGTGAGCAGAAACCGTAAAAAATCAGCAATGAGTTAAGGCAGGGGTGTGCAAAGTCATTCCTGGAGGGCCGCAGTGGCTGCAGGTTTTTGTTCCAACCCAATTGCTTAATAAGAAGCACTAATTGCTCTAGAAACACTTCTGCTTCATTTTAGTTACCTCCCTCGTTAAGATTTTGAACCCTTATTGCTTATTTAAGTCTTAAACAGCTGCATTCTTGGTTTGTAATTGCTCCTTATTAGCAATAAGATGCAAATGACAAAAGAAACCAGCAGTTATCCATTTTGCTTGTTACCCTTTACGCCTGTGTGTATTTATCAGGCACTATTTGGTTTAATTAAATACTTGGAAGGAAAGAGAAGAGAAAAAAGTGAAGGACTGAGAATTACCCATCCGTTTTACACTTCAAAATATTTGGATAATATCTTTAGAATGGAAAAAAAAAATCTAGGATTTGAGAATGACATAGCAGAGTTAAAGCACTAACAAGCCATGAAATGTAATTATTGGTAAGGATTGTTTTCTAATTAAACAACTGGGTTGGAACAAAAACCCGCAGCCACTGCGGCCCTCCAGGAATGACTTTGCACACCCCTGAGTTAAGGTAATAATTAATGCTGAAGCTTAGTGATAGTAACCAGATCGCGACCAAGCAGTTCTAAAGCCAACTTATTAAAATAACTACCAAACCAATAATATTACCAGAATACAACACCGAGCCCTTGTGACCCCGTCTCTCTGCGTACCACTCGCACAGTCTGCGCCTTTAACACACGCGGGTCCTTGAAAGAACGTCCTTTGGTCGCCATGGCAGCACGCTGTAAACAAACGTGGACCGAAGCCCGTGTGAAGCTTAGTATAAGTCTAACTGACGGTGGTACAGTAATGCATTTTCGGGCCACCCTTAACAAGCGTGACTGAGCGACACGTTGATCGATTTGGTCGAGATATTTCGGTAGAACTTGTGGAGATGTGCAGAATAAGAGGTGGGTTATGGGGCGGGGTATAAAAATGTGAAGTGCCGGACTTCCAAACTGCTGCCGCCTGTCACTATAGGAGTGTTTTGTGTAGCGTTGATTGTCGTGTCGCAAGCAGTTCCTGGCACAGGAAGCCACTAAGTCCTCGGGATACATCGAGCTGGCAGCAGCTTTCAGAATCACAACGGAAATGAAAATAAACCTACGTCAGCCTGCTGGTACAATCATAGAACTTTATGAAAGTGAACGCTGGCAGTAAACTGAGCACCGAGGTGCTTGTAACG
Source organism: Erpetoichthys calabaricus (assembly GCF_900747795.2). NCBI lineage: Eukaryota > Metazoa > Chordata > Cladistia > Polypteriformes > Polypteridae > Erpetoichthys > Erpetoichthys calabaricus. The sequence continues at coordinate 192,499,971 of NC_041399.2, forward strand.
CGTAAGAAGTCGAGAGTGGACCAACCGAGCAGCATTTTGATTTAAAATGAGTGACATGCATTCGTTTTCTAGGGACAGAAGTCTCCCGTTTAGCCAATTATTGTCTGAAGCTGCTTAATTAAATTTAAAGGTGACATTGGGCTGGTGGACCTACTGAAGCAAAATTGAACACATAGCACACACTTGAACACACAAATTAACCTGGGGCATCTAACCTGTCAAATAAAATGTCAGGATGAAGAAGTGCTAAATTCAAGTATACAATGTGGAGTCAAATATTTCATAAAAATAGTTTCTCTATAGTTTAAATGAATGCAGTGGCTCACCATGCCCAGTATGTATTTGTATAATAATAATGTTCTTTTTCTGAACAAAAATATAAAATACACAAAGGTCTTTGCCAAAGCCAAGGATTTAAGAAGAGGCCTTGTGGTTCCTAAAACTTGGGCCCCAATTCAAGTGATTCCTGGTAGGTTGACATCTTTATTGGCGGCAACTTACAACATCTGTAATATACAACTGGTTACATTTCTTGTTATTTTTCCAATTTGAGTACAGGCAGGTGAAGTGACATTCTCATGATCACACAGTTTTTGTAGTGGGATTTGAACCCACAGCCTCAGTATTTGAGGTCCAAAGAATTAACCACTACACCACACTACCTTTCTAGGAGGAGCTGTCATGTTCACCCCACAATCCCACAAGTTTCTGCTATGAATCAAACATGTGCTATCAGGTTACTTCACGAGTGTGCCCTCACAGATTTAACAGGTTAGCTTCTGCCAGGTACCTGTCCTGTTGGGTCCGACTCTCCATGACATTGTACTGGAAGGCTTGGGATTGGAAAGTGAATGGACAAATTGGGTAATAGAAATTACTCTACTGGCACTGCTTGATTGGAAAATAAATGGACTTTTAAAAACAAATCCTTCATTCTTTAATTTTTTTTCTTAGTTTTGAGAATTACTGTATACTCCTGCAGTGTTTTATTTGAACATTATGCAATTCGTTAAATTGTCTTTCTATACTTTAGCATCCATTATAAGATTGCCTCCTGCTTTGTGCCCACTACTGCTGGGATGGGCACCAGCCTCTGTCACCCTGAATTGGATTAAGTAGTTTTGATAATAGTTTAATGAATGGCTTAGAATAGACTGGATTGTAAACATTTGTGCTAGTTTCATCAACTGAGAAAATATCCTAGGCAGTATTATTTTATCTTTATTTTACTTTGTTTGATTATTCGAAGTTTTATTACACTAGAGAAAAAGATTATCTACATATATATATAATGTTAAGGACTGCCCATCTGTCACACAAAAACTTGCAAACCACTGGGCCTCGAACCCTGATCTTGATCTCAATTGAGAACTTGTGCTGTGATATGCACTCTTGTAGCATAAGTTGGAGTTGCCGATTACCTCTGCAACATAATCAGAACTTGGCAGTGTGGGCATGTGCCATGAGTGACAGGAAAAGAACAGTGGTGACATCTGCTGAGAGTGAAGCACATTGCACAAGCCAATCAGAAGCATCAGTTGTGGGATACACAATGCCGGTACAACAAACATTGACAGCAGCCTACACAGACTGATGTCTGTGAACTCCGCAATAGAAAGAAGGAAAAATAACCTCATGAACCACATTTCTTTTGTGGAACGGAAGTCTGAGTTTTCCGTTATGAACAATAAAATGCAGAAATGCTGGCAACCCAGGTCATTCCGTAGGGTGTCTTACTATCTATAAATTATTGTTAAACTTAGTCTTAGCAGGCAGATTGTTTTTGTGCTTTCTGATACTGGGTAGTAATTATTTAAATGTTAATTATCCACAGAACAATCCTGACTTGAGCAATGTCTGTTTGAAAGTGTGACCAGATTTTCTACAGTTTAGTTTGTTGCATATTCTTAATTTAAATAATGTAATTTATATTGTAATGGTCATTTTAAAAATAGTAATTGTAAAACTCTCCTTTAAATAGTTAATGAAAGTTGATAGACACGATTACTGTAATGACATAACAGCTCAAATATCAAAAGTAATTATGTTAGTTGTACTTCATTAAAAATTGTGTAATTATTTTAGAATAGAATTATAATAGAATTATAGATCTATCTATCTATCTATCTATCTATCTATCTATCTATCTATCTATCTATCTATCATATAGTTTATTTCATATCTATCTATCTATCTATCTATCTATCTATCTATCTATCTATCTATCTATCTATCTATCTATCTATCTATCTATCTATCTATCTATCATATAGTTTATTTCATATCTATCTATCTATCTATCATATAGTTTATTTCATATCTATCTATCTATCTATCTATCTATCTATCTATCTATCTATCTATCTATCTATCTATCTATCTATCTATCGCCTTTCATCTCTCATCTACCTATTTGTCTAACAAACTAAATAACTAACCTACTAGATTCTCTTCTTAGACCCAAATGACAAGGACCCATTCCAGACACAAATCACTTCAGGGTTGGCCCTCCATTATACTGTAGAGCTCTGTCATGTATATTTCCTGTAACTAAATATTTATTTTATTTTATTTTTTTGGCAGTTAGTGAAGTATTCCTGGGGAGTCAACTGGACTGAAAGCAGAACAATCTAGTTCCTGTGGTGCAAGGCCGTCTTCCTCTCTTCTCTCTATCTCACCTAAAAAGTGGATTGGGTATTGTCTATCAAATCACGGTAAACAGGCCTTCATTTAACGCAGGTCTATTCTGCTTTCATTTTGTGAAACTGAAGCTTTTTTGTGTGCTGGTCAGGTCACTAGTATAGCATTTATTTAGTTAGAAAAAGCCTAGTACCTAATACAAGTTTTTTTAGCTGCTGCATTTGCTTTTTTTCATGTACTTAATGTATTCACAGAAATCTAATGTTTCCCTACATTCAATTGCAGAAAGTTGCAATTTCTAGCAGGAAAATATTGCAGGCTAATAACATATCATTTTGTGAAAAGAAATACAAGAAAATATTCTGTTAAAAATGATGTACTCCTTCCCAGTAGTGCTGCAGATGTATGAAAACATGCAAAAAATCATTTACAGGGCAATGTTTGTCTAAATCAATAGGAATTTAGAATTTTACGCAGCAGATTACTGAGTCATGTTTTGTTCTGATTGAAGGATTTCTTTATGTTAGTGTAAAATGTGCACATGCATAAAACATGTAAATCCACTGAAAACACAAATTTTGTCCCCTGCTCGCTTCCCTTGCCAACCCAAATACTTTGTGTCTCTGCCGCTCGTGTATGTGGGTTTCACTTTCACCAAACAACAAATCTTTCATTTCTTGCGGATATGCCTCTTCATTGAGAAGAAACAATACTTTTCCCTGATGGCAACATGAATTTAGACGATCTACAAGTCTCCGACTTAAAATTTAAATCCGAACAATATATTCGATCTCTTTTCACTGTTCCGTTATTTCACCGAGTAATTATTTCCATTTGTTTTCGCTAATGCGATTTTTACTATCATTTTTTTGAGACTTTCGAATTTTATTACTTTCATTATCTCTAACCGCTCTGCATGTGTATTGCGCCAATTGTTTTGAACATCTTTACAATGTAATACTTTGTCATCTACTCTTTGTCTTTTATTTCCTGTCTTGGACGTGGTTAAATCTCTTGGCACAAAGTCTCATCTTGCGGGATGTGAAAGTATCTCTGTGATAAAGTCATGTCTTGTCTATCTGAAAAAGTCACGTCTCGTCCCAGGCTAAAAAGTCTCGTCTCATCCCAGGATTTTTTTATATAATAGAGAGATATTGCCTATGATATACAGGTGGTGCAGTGATAGTGCTGCTGCTTTGCAGTAAGGAAACTGTGGAAGATTGTGGGTTCGCTTCCCTGTTCCTCCCTGTGTGGATAGCACTTTGAGTACTGAGAAAAGTGCTATATAAATGTAATGAATTATTATTATTGTTATTTTTATTATTATATAAATATACACAGTAAGTCTAAGTAACAGTGAATTAGAGAGTTTTTAGTTTGCCAGGAATGGAAGGAGCTGTAGAGAAAGAAACTGTGTGAGCCAGTCAACTTGTAGCAGACAGAGGGTTTAAGTCTTGGAAAGCTGATAGAAAGACTTGATATCTAGAAATGGTACAGTCGTGGAGGAAACAGTCTAATCAAGAATGGCGTGGCTATATTTAGTGCTAGGAAACAACAAGAGAAACTGACTGATCAAAGTTGACCACTGCGATCACAGACACACCATGTTTCCACATCAGCACAGGGAAAACTGTACAGCCAATCCAAACAAAATTTTCACAAAAAGTGTGGATAATAACTTACCCTCAAGTATTTAGTCACTGTTTTATTTATGTTTTTGACTGATAGATCAAATCTGAAAGTTTGTGCCACTATAGGCCAAAGACATTATTAAAAGCTTGTAAAAGATTTTGTGTGCATAAATGTAATTCCTTATTTTTCCTGGACATTCCAGTCCTGCTATGTACCATTCACAGCCAAAGTTTTCTGAATTTTTTTTCTGTTAAAATATTACATATTATATTTGAGATTCGACAACTTTGTATAAAATAAATCAGATTTAATCTCTGGAGTGACATCCCATCCCAGGTCGGATCTTGCATTGCACCTCTCCAGTGAATGTTTTAGATTGTGTTTATATGGCTTGGCTATAATTGAATATAATGTCTCCCTTACAGATGCTCCAGCAGTCTACTCCAAACAGCGGAGGCAGCTCTTTGGAGCCCTCTATGTACCGACACCGTCCTGCCTCAGAAGAAACACAGGTGTGTCTGAACTGGAAGTAAATTGCAAATGTACCTTAATTACTGTAATGGTCTGCCTTGAGTCCATTGCCATCAGAACAGTACAACTGACTAAGAAGGTTTTGGTAGGAGAGGAGCCACCGCTGTGGAGCAGTGATTAACATTGCTGTCTCAAGTATCCAGCATTCAGGGTTTGAATCTTGCATATGGTTGTTGTTTTTGTGGAGCTTGCACATTCTGCCCACATCTACGGTATGTGGATGATCCTTAAGGTAAATTGGATTAACACAGTGTAGGTGTGTGCATTAGTGGGCCCAGCAGTATACTGGCATCTTGTCCTGAGTTTGTTCCTGCATGTTTCAAATGCTGTTGGGACAGGCCGCAGCCCCTCACAAACCTTAATTGGAATAAGCAGGTTTGAGAATGTTAATATATGTCACAGTATGTTATAAACTCTTTTACTTTCTAAAAAGAGTATAAAAAAAAACTTTACAGTTATTCACAGAAATTATCCACTATATAATAAAACATGGGTGGCACAGTGGCGCAGTGGTAGCACTGCTGCCTCGCAGTAAGGAGACCCGGGTTCACTTCCCAGGTCCTGCCTGCATGGAGTTTGCATGTTCTCCCCATGTCTGCGTGGGTTTCCTCCCACAGTCCAAAGACATGCAGGTTAGGTACATTGGCGATTCTAAATTGGCCCTAGTGTGTGCTTGGTGTGTGGGTGTGTGTGTGTGTCCTGCAGTGGTTTGGCGCCCTGCCTGGGATTGGTTCCCTGCCTTGCTCCCTGTGTTGGCTGGGATTGGTTCCAGCAGACCCCCGTGACCCTGTGTTCAGATTCAGCGGGTTGGAAAATGGATGGATGGATAATAAAACACTAAAGTCTGTGTGTAGAGTCCCTTAACTTCCAAATGTGACTTGATGTCCCTCATTAATGAATGTCAGTGCCTTCTGAAAGTGCTTAGATCCCTTCACTTTTTTCACATTTTTTAAAGTTGCAGCTTTACACTAAAATAATTTCAATTATTTTTTCCCCCTCACATCAAACAAGACTCAATGCTTCAGCATGGCTTTGACCTCATGGCTTAGGCTTTTTCCAACTGTGAGACCTTGTTGTTTGATGAGAGAAAAAATGAGTTTGAACAATGTTAGTACAAAGCTGCAATATATCAAAATGTGAAGAAAAGTGAAGGGTTGTGAATACTTTCTGAAGACACTGTATGTCCTGGTGACACCTGAGGTCATGTTTACTTGTTTGAATGTCATCAGATCCTTTCCTTGTTCTCATTTAATGAGAAGTCAAGCAGAATTACACATTTTATTGGCTAACTAGGATAACACAATAAGTGCTAATGGATCATACACTTGCCACACTGCCTTAGAGAATCTTCTACTCACATTTCCAATCTCTGTGTCCCTCTCCTAATTTTCTTCCACATGCTAGTCACACTCTGTCCTTGCCAGCTGACTACTTTCTTGAGTTTGCCTACCATCTCTTAGCTCCAGAGATATTGGAGGGTAGTGGCCTTTAAACCCCAGGCAGAGATTACCCCTGGCAACTCCATCACAAATTCTAGGGCCATCCCAGCAGAGCTCCTTCTCTCTGGTGTAGCCACCTAAGCCTCCACTCCTGATCAAAGGGTAAAAGAGGTTTTGAAAATGAACGTATGGAAAGTAGTGTGCACTGGGCTTCTCCTAGAAAGTTGTTTTTCTTTCCGTGTCTGATTTGCATTAGGGACCTACGTTGTCTTTGTGTTGTGCCCTGAAATAGACGGGCATCTCATTATGTTTGTCACAGCAAGGACACACAGGGTTCGTCAGTTTTGTGAGGCTGAGGTGGGGAGTTAAAGGAGATTAGTATTTTGTGTTTTAATACTATATTTACTTGGCTTTTCATGCCTCCTTCTTTTCTTTTTCATTCAAACACACATGCTTTTGTAAACTTGTCTTCTTAATTTGTATTTGTTTGGATTTTCTAGGATATTTCTCATTTGTTGGCCTGCATCTTTAAGGAGCTGTACACTGCCGATGTAATCGGGAAGGATGTGCTTGCCAATCTTGAGAAATCAAAGGGAGGAGAGGACACCTATCTTATGAATTATGTCGAGGAGCTTAAGAAGGTAACTTACAATCAGTCTGTGATGGAGTTCATGAACTGCCACTCTCCTATTTATTGTATAACTAAACTGGCTTTATTATTTTAACAACTATTTTAAATTACTTCATTATTTTAGTCTTATTTTGGATAAGTCTGTTATTGTCATAGACACTGTGGTAGGGCATGCCAATGGCAAAAGAAACAGCTCAGCATTTCACATCCTCACATGTACACTACCAGTCAAAAGTTTAGACACAGCCACAAATGCTTATGTTTTTGATAGAAATATAATAAAATTGTACAGTAACATGAGTTAAACGTTTAAGATTATAGGAACACAATTCATTAAATTACTGAGCATTTTACAACTTCCACTTTTGAAATCTAATCAAGCGCAGATTCTACAACCATTCATCCCTTACTGAACCAGCATATCCAGTTTAGGGTGAGAACCGTTAAAGCATTTCTTGGCAGCATCACATGCAACAAATGGGGCAACCCTGGAGAGGACCCCAGTTCAGCACAGGCTCACTGATTCACACACTCACACTCATTCATACACAGCCAGTCATGGTGCTGGATAATTATAATCATAAAACTATTTTAAGGAGGATTTTGGCTCAAAAATATATTTGTCAAAACATTTAAGACTATATCTCTCTATTATAAAAAAAATCTTGGGACGAGACGAGACTTTTTTTCCTGTGATGAGACATGATCTTTTGAAGAGAGACAGAGAGACACTTTCACGTCCTGCAAGACGGTCAAGTCACGCTCTACTTACGACCATTTTCAAACAAGACCACGGTCATCTGACTTCTCAGTTGTTGGAATGCTTTTGGCAGACACACATCCTGTGCTCTCAGCTCTTAAAAATTTTATACGTTCTAGATGACACGTCAACGACTAAGCGAAGAAGAAAGAGCAGCGCGTCGGAAAGAGACCCCAAAGCGTTGGAGAAAAGAATGCAAAAAAGAACAAAAATAATCTATGTGCAAATTTGGAGAGATTTAACCACACCCGGGGCCAGAAAAAGACGAAGTAGAATGTCGTAAAGAATTCCAAAACGTTGGCGTGATACACATGCAGAGCAGATTAGAGATAATGGAAGTAGGAAAATTCGAAAGCCTCAAAAAAATGATAGTAAAGATTGCATTAGCGCAAATAAATGGAAAATATTACTCAGTGAAATAACAGAACAGTGAAATGAGATCGAATAGTGTTTGAGGATGTCTGGAGGAGAAGAGAGACAATGCAGTGAGACAAAAGTACGGGTGCTGTACAGGTTTTTAAACATTTGAAGCGCTGCACGAGATGCAGATCACGCGGCACGGCAGCAGCAGCTAATCGAGCAAAGAGGAGGTAAAAAAAAAACAAACCTGTATTTGTTTCCCATTGTATCACCATTTAAGAGGGGTTTCGGAGGAGTGACCACATCTCCTTGGGGTGCATCCAGCCCCCCTCTTCACAACGGCGCATACTGCTGGCTAGCGAAGGGGCAAAGCCCCCTAGTCAGATATATTATAATTAGGCCTTGCATACAAGTCTTGGACACACCCAGAAATTTTTGTGTTTTTGATAGAAGTTGACGCTTTTGTTATCAAGATACCATGAAACTGATTTAAAAATACACCCAAGACATTAGTAGTGTTGCTAATGGTTATTTCTGTTTGAATTGACTAATTTTTAACTTAATTATTCACATATGACTGCAAAGTCTCATTTTCAGCAGCCATTCCTTTAGCATCCTAATGGTCAACTCCCTTAGCTTTTCCTTAGTCATATTAAATGTAAAATTGGTTATTAGAGAAACCTTGGCAATTGCATCAGGACACTGAAAACTGTTAATCTTGTGATGATCGAGTGAAATTTCAGAGTCCCAAAAATATTTGGGGTGCCAACCGGGCCACCCCATTTAATACAGTATCTTCTTCCTAACCAATTAAATAAAAAGGCTCACAGGGGCGCTAGAACACAAATTATTTTTTGGAACATCTAACTAGGCGTTCTGTCGTGATTTGAGTCCGGGTCTAAGTGAGACACCACCTTCCAGGAATAGGCTTGTATTTATAAGTTTCCGACTGGGAGTGTTGGGATTTGATGGGGGCGTGGTCAGTTGGCTTCTTGGGTTGTCTTCTCTGTGCTGTGGATGGAAGTGACAAGACAACAACAATGCCCCCTCTTGCCCTCAAGTGATACTGCATACCTGATCATAGCCAGCAAGCTGATCCTCAGACATCTGTTCACTTGGGTTGCAAGGTACTGGCATTACAGGTCCTCATTTGGTTTCATTGTTAAATGCGCACCAAAAACCAGTGTCATCTGAAACAGAGAAAAGACGAGTGCAGAATGCTGACCATAATACGCTTTTCCAGTTATCTTCCTTCCAATGTCTGTGTTGTTTTGCCAATTTTAATCTTTTCTTTTTATTTGCCAGTTTCAGATATGGCTTTTTCTTTGAAACTCTGCCACTAAGGCCAGCATCTCAGAGTTGTCTTTTTACTGTTGCTGATGACACTGGTGTTTGGCATGTAATTAAGGAAGAGGCCAATTGAGGACTTGTAAGATGTTTGTTTCTCATACTATACTCTCTGATGTCCTTATCATCTTATGCAGTTGCCCACCTTGGCCATCCCCTTCTTTTTCTATACTGGTTAACACCCAGTTTGCCCTCTTCACTGAAGACAGTAATAGACACCTTTGTACGAAATGTTCAGTTTCATGGCAGTCTGTCACATGGAGTAACCTTCATTCTGCAAAAAAAAAAAAAAAAAACACAATAGACTAAGCTGTTCTTTAGAAAGCGATTTCATTGTGTCCAGTTGAGAACCTCAGTACTTAGTAAATGCCAGTACCTTTCAACCCAGTAAACAGAATAACAGGCGTCACTGATAATGCATTTACAAAGGTTTCTCTAATAATCAGTATTTATACCTGATCAATTAAGGATAAGCTAACAGAGTTGACCATTAGGATGCTGAAGAAATGGCTGCTGGAAATGGGACTTTGCAGGCATATGTGAATAATAAATTAAATATCAGTCATTTCAAGCAGTAATAGCCATGAACAACACTAGTAATGTCTTGACTGTATTTTTAAATCAATTTAAGGATATCTCGATAAAAACATTATTAATTTCTGTCAAAAACATAAAAATTTGTGGGTGTGATCAGACCTCTGACTGGTAGTGTAGAGGGTGGCCATGAAACCAGTGTCCCCTTTTGTACAGTGACATAGAAAGTCATGATCTAACTCTGAAAAGAATATGGGGGTTTACCTTGATGCAACATTCTAATCCAGATAATCTACAGAAGCAATTAAAAAGGCAAACATGTTGTAGCGTAAATCTTGCCAATTGCAAATCAAGGGACTTTATGCTAATATTCTGTAATATGCATCTGGTGTCGTGTGTGCAGTTTTGATCCACCAGCTTTAGAAACAACCAAGTACACTGTAGGATCTCATCTGACTAACTATGGGAACCCAACATTTTCAACCTTAAAGAAGGACTTGTGGCAATTCTTTCAAATTTGCAAAATCACAGATGGAAGTTATTCCAGGAGATCTCATACAGTTACATAATGAATTATAGTTTTAAAGAAACTGAAAATAGAAACCATCAATCATTTTTTTTACATTGGGTGCCAGGAAGAATCTGGATTTAACAACCAAGAGATATGGTTAAAGCAGATATACTACCAGCTTTGAATAAATGTCTGAATCAGATATTCAGGAAAACTTTACTTTTTTTTTTTTGTTGCAAAAATGATCATACTACTATGTTGTCAATAATTTTGCTCACAAAAATATAAATTCCATTCAAGTTCGGAACTACATGTAAATCATGAATCCAATATTGCACAGGGAAAGGTGACTACAATGTTTAATTAAACAAATAATAATAATACATTTTATTTATTTGTAGGAGCCTTTCTAAACACTCAAGGACACCGAACAATAGACAAAACACAGATTATAAACAATAAGTAAAATAAAAAAGTTAAAACCAGACAGAGCAATTGTAATCAAAGAGAAAAAGCAGTCTTAAACAGATAAGTTTTAAGTTTAGATTTGAAAAGTGAAAATGATTCAATATTTCTAAGCTCAGATGGTAGTGAGTTCCAAAGCTGGGGAGCAGAGCAACTGAATGCCATGGTGGTAAGACGGATGAAGGGGACAGTCAAGTGGAAGGAGGAAGAGGATCTAAGGGTGCGGGAGGGAATGTCAACATGGAGGAGGTCAGACAGATATGGAGGGGCAAGGTTGTAGATAGCCTTAAAAGTTAACAGAAGAATTTTGAATTCAGAACTGAACTAGAAGCCAATGAAGCTGCTGCAAAACGGGAGTGATATGGTGAATAGAGGGGCTTCTAGTAATGATGCGGGCAGCTAAGTTCTGGACCATTTAAAGCTTATAAAGGGATTTGCGAGAAAGACCAAAGAAAAGGGAATTGCAATAATCCAGACGAGAAGTGACAAGGCTGTTAAGTAGTGAAAACAATGACTTGGTGTTTCCTTCATTGGAGGAAATAATGATAGTATAATAGTTAGATTTAGTTTGGGCAACACAGTCCTTGTAATAAAGTATATGGTTTTTGTACATCTCTTTGTGAACAAAGAGTCCAGTTTTTTTATATAACCGTTCAAGTTGCCGGCCTTTGGCTTTTAATAGCCGAAGTTCAGGTGTGAACCATGGAGCAGAAAAGGAGAAAGAGACAGATCTGGTTTTTAATGGAGTGACAGAGTTAAGAATACCACTGAGTCCAGTGTTATAGTGTGAGACCAGTTCTTCAGGAGTGGATAAATTATGAATGTCCATAAGGGAATCAATACTAGAGGAAAGAGAGTAAGTTAATCTATATATATAAAATCCCTATGTGCGTCCAGGTGTCCGTGTGTGGGTGTGTTCTGGTGAAGTGCGCATGTACGGGGCACGGTGCGATGCACGATATTACTGTCAGAGAAAGTTGCAGGCGTTTTACGGAAATACAAACCAGTATTACTGCGAGAGGAAATTAAAGGTACACAATACAGTGACGGCATATTACCGACGCGCACGCCTGTATTACCGCCAGAGAAAATTAAAGGTATATTACGGACATACAAGCCAGCGGACGTACAAGACGGTATCCTTCAATAAGGGCACGCACAAAAAGGCGAGTCTCAAAAGGGCGACCTCAATTGGGCGCGGTGACTAAAGGCGCGCGTAAATAAAGATCTGCACCTTTGTTGCTCTTCACATATTCCAGAGCCATTTGAACTAAATTATCTACGAACGCCTTTATTCGCCGCGCTCACTTGAGGTCGCCCTTTTGAAGCTCGACTTTTTGTGCGCGCCCTTATTGAATAGAGCCGTACAATACAGTATTATTGTCACAGGAAATTAAAGACACACAATACACGGCGGCAGCCCACGAAGAACGGTCAGCTCAGCAAGTAAACATCAACAAAAGAAAGGCTGAAAGAAAGAAAAATACGACCAACAAAAAGAATGAGGTCAAAGTCCCTTGCCATTTAATATAGACTGTTCCTACTAATGTTTATGCACTACTGTTCTAGCGCCCGTTATTGTAACGGGCTAAATGACTAGTTCTTAATATTATGGAAAGACATGAGATGGGAAAGCTTAGTGTTGGAACGTGCAAGTTTAACACTGAATGAAATAAGAAAGTGATCAGTTATGGGAAGTTCATCTGCAGTACAATCAAGCAGGGTAACTCCAGAACAGCAAATCAAGTCCAAGATATGTCCTTTGGAATGAGTGGGAACATCAGTATGCTGCTGGAATCCAAAACTCTCAAGGCAGGATGTAAAGTCTCTAGTAATAGGGACATTGATATTATCCATATGTATATTGAAATCCCCCAGAAGTGTTATGTTTGGTGAAACAGTAGATAATTACCCCAACCAACCCTGCGCCAGCCACTTCGCGTCTCTGCCGCTCACGTTGTGAAGAGGGGGACTGAACACACGCTAAGGACATGCAGTTGCTAATCTGAAACCCCCTCTTAAACGGTGAAACAATGGGAAACAGATACATTTTTTTTACCTCCTCTTTGCTTGATCAGTTGCTGGCTTGCTGCTGCTGCCGTGCTGCGTGATCTGCATTTCGTGCTGCGCGTTGATCATTTAAAAGCCTGTACAGCAGCTGTCCTTTTGTGTCACTGCCTTGTCTCGTGGGATGTTAAAGTGTCTCTGAGAAGGTCACGTCTCGGCTCCTTCCAAGCCTTCCAAGATTTTTTTTATAACAGAGAGATAATAAAGTTGTAAGTTCTGAATCTGTTGCTCATATTGTAGGAAGAGTGCTGCTGATTACAACCCAACTAAGAAAAAGTTATGGAAAATGCAAATAAAAAAAAAAAGCAGTGATTCTTAAATTTACTTTGACTTTCATGTCATCACAGACAGTATGAAGCCAGGATGTTTCATATTTTGTCTGGTCAGCTTAATTTCATTTGCTAATATACATCCATTCCTGTATTTTAGGCCTGCAACACATTCCTAAAAAAAGTTGGGACAAGCAAATTAGAGCCAGTAATGAGATAAAATAATGAAATAATGACGTGATTTCATACAGGTGATGTCAACAGGTGATTGTTATCATGATTTGGTACAAAAGCAGTATCTATGAAAGGCTGAGTCTTTGAGGAGCAAAGATGGGCAGAGGATCTCCAGTTTGTCAACAAAAGCGTGACACAATTATTAAAATATTTAAAAACAATGTTTCTCAAAGAAAGATTGGAAGGGATTTGGCTATTTCTCACTCGATTCAAACGGTTCATGGAATCTGGAGGAATTTCAGCGCATAAAGAGCAAGGGTGCAAGCCTAAGCTGAACACCCATGACCTCCGATCCCACAGACGGCACTGCATCAGGAACCATCATTCATCAACAACGGATATAACCACATGGGCGAGGGATTACTTTGACAAACCTTTGTCAAGAACTGCAATACGGAGTTTCATTCACAAATGCCACTTAAAACTTTACTGTGCAAAAATGAAGTCTTATGTTAACCATGTCCAGAACTGGTGTCAACTTCTCTGGGCTCCAAGGCATCTGGGATGAACCTTCAAACTGTAAAATGTGTATATTATGGTCAAACGATTCGGTATTCCAGATCTTTCTTTGGAAGAAATGGAACATTGTGTGCTCTGGACAAAAGACAAAAAGGACCATCCAGACTGTTATCAGCAACGAGTCCAAAAGCCAGGGTCTGTCATGGTATAGGGTTGTGTCATTGCCCTTGGCAAAGGTAAGTTATACTTCTGTGATGGCAGCATTAATGCAGAAAAGTACATTGAGATTTTAGAGCAACATATGCTGCCTTCAAGATGACATCTTTTGCAGGGATGTCTATGCATTTTTCAACAAGACAATGCAAAACCACACACTGCACACATTACAAAGGCTTGACTGTGGAAGAAGAGGGTCTGGGTATTGGACTGGCCTGCCTGCAGTCCTCGCCTGTCCCCAGTAGAGAATGTGTGGAGAAGTTTGAAAAGAAAAATGTGACAATGACAACCTGTTGCACACCTTAAGACGTGTTTGCAGGAAGAATGGGACAAAATAACACCTGAAATGCTTCATCACTTGGTATGTGAAAAGGAATGGCAACATTACAAAATGGTGAATGATTTACTGCCCCAACTTTTTTTAGCCTGAAATGCAAGAATAGGAGGAATTAAATGAAGTCGACCAGACAAAATATGAAATATCTTGGGTTCATACTGTCTGCAATGAAATAAAATTCAAAGTAAATTTAAAAATTACTGTGTTTTTCTTCTATTTGCATTTTCCATTCAATCCCAGATTTTTCTGATTTGGAGTTGTATGTATATCTGCTCTACAGCAATGCACTCTAAGTATTTTTTAAATTATAATTTCTTTTTGTAGATTAATTTTTTGTATTTTGTTGCACTTATTAACATCTGCCTTATTTAACTAGGTTTGTTTTTCATGGTTGTCTCATGTCATATGCTGCTTTAGTACAAGCACACTTGCCATACTTTGGCTGTAAAATAAGAAGTCTGGCTTGAAATGGCGCAGTCATTTGAGTCAAATCACATCAAAATGGATCTTGTGTGGTTATGCGACCACTTTAAAGATCACTGCTTTTATAAAGTCTACATATTCTTCCTGTGTCTGGGGGTTTTCCTATGGCTTTACCTAAATGAACATTTTGTTTCATGAACAATCATTGGTGATTGGTAAATGTCAGTAAACAACAGGACAACAGAAGAACAGTGCTCAAAACTATTTCAATCATTGCTTATATGTTTTTGAAGGGGAAGGAAGGTCTAAATGATAGATATGAAAACATACAACCCAAAAGATTCAGATCAGAGTCACATAACAAGCTTCGTATCAGGTGGCTGTAGCTTTGGTTATTACAGTCTTTGTTTTCTTAAACCAGGTGTGATGCTTGGGAGCAAAGGGGCAGATTGTAGGTGGCAAAATTTGACCGAGTGGTCCTCTGTTTAGCAGTTGTTTCTCTCTCTCCTCCCAGTCTTGACAGGTGCCCTCTTCTTCTTCTTGTTCTTCTTCCTCTAAGTTGGCAAACCAACTTAAGGTGCATTACCGCTACCAACTGGACTGGAGTGTGAGGCAGAAATGGAAAACAAAACTATGACTAGAAATACCTATATTTTCCAATTAAATGCTTTCTAATAACCCTATAGTTTTTAAATTAAATTTGGATCAATTTAAACTCCTCTCCATACCTTAATAATTGTTCTAACATGAAATTACCCATTCCCAGGGATTTACAATATTGAACTTGTTGTAGTTTATATACCACAAAACCTAATAAAATATGCTCTACTGTCTCTGATAGATTACACAATATGCATGCTTCAGACTGAAGCCATCCTGTCTTGAATAATGTGCTTTTTAAAATCCTTTGCATTTACAGTGTCTTTTGTCTGACCCTTTTCATAATAAAAACCCTGCCTTATGTAAGATAGTGCCATCAGTCAAAGTTTGGGACAACCAATAAGTTCTCATGGTCTGGAAGTTACTTTTGGCTAGACATGAAACATGTTCATTTTGAAGTCCCAAGCCTCCACACACTGGTCACCTTATCTAAGCTTAAACATAAACATTCTAATAAATGATGACACTGTTTAGCAATTTATACTTATTTTTCCAAGAATTCCTATGTCTATTTTCCACACACCCCAGAATTTTTATCTACTTCCAAAATTTGACAGTTTTGGAAAACTACCTCATGAATATTAATGGTCTAATGAGGTCATTTGTACCTCCTTGCCATTTCAGTTACAGAATATTTTGAGTACAGAATGTCAGTTTATGAGCGCTAAAACATAGTTATAGTCCTGGTCAAACAGTTTAACAGCCATTAACTAACTAATTCTAAAATAAAAACACACTAAAATAAAACATAAATATTACGAGTTGTATTTAGCATAACAGCACAATTTTCAAACAGCATTACAGGATATATGCTTGTATGTTACTGTGTTCAGATCCCTATCTTTCTATTATAAAAAAAATCTTGGTGGAAGGAAGACCAGGGAGACGAGACGTGATCTTCTCGGAAGACACTTAAAAGACCCGCGAGATGAAAGAGATTGGCCACGGAGCGTCTCGCAGGGACCTTAAACATGATATTTGGTGCCAAGAGATTGCAATTTGATGTCCCGCGAGACGAGGCAGTGAGACAACATTTAAAACAAGTTCACGAACATCTAACCAAGCAGTTGTTGGAATGCTTTTGGTAGTCAGACGTCATGTGTTCCCAGCTCTTGAAACAACTACAAGCGACAAACAGAACACGCAGCTTGCCAGCAGCAGCAGTTGGAAGCCAGCAGATGATCCGACTGCAACTCCTTAGCGTGCGTTCAGCACCCCCCTTCACAACGCGAGCAGCAGAGACACGAAGTGGCAAAAGGACAGCTGCTGTGCAGGCTTTTAAATGATCAATGCACAGAGCGACAAACATAACAGGCAGCTCGCCAGCAGCAGCAGACAACATGATCCGACTGCGTCTCCTTAGCGTGTGTTCAGCCTGTGATGATGCGGGTTCAGCTCTGTGCTCCCATCCGCTGTTAGGGAGCCCTTAAACCCAACACTGTCGGTAATGTCACCGATGAGCTAGACAGTGAGGCAATAACAATGGAGCAAGGGGATGGTTCAAAAGTGCTTTTATTCAACAAACAAAACAAGTGTTCAAACAAAGTGCAGCAGTGCATTCAAAAATCTTCATTAAATAAATAATCTATTAAAAAACAAACGTGTGGAGGTTAAACATACAAAAAACACAATCCTTTAAAACCGAGGTTAAAATGTTGTGCAAGAAGCAGTCTTTCTTAAAACAGTTACACAAATGCCAAGCCAGGTGCTTCTTTTAAACTAGCGTCTCACCTGCTTCTCCCATTAGGGTCCTGCAGCAGGCGAGACGCTCTCTCTGCAGGTGACCTTCTTTTGCCACTACTTCTGCTACTGTCAGTCGCCTTACCGATCTTTGGCTCCAGTCGGCTCCCCCTGACAGTGACTTGGGACTATCCCAATGATCAAGGCTCCCACATTGGAGACACCACGTCCCAAGTCCCAACTCCCGCGGCCTCACGCGGAGAGTCACTCGTTTCCTGGTCACTCCCATCCTTCATAAAAACAAACTTGGCCTAATACCCAGGCTGTCTGCTCAGCTGCTGCGAGCCTGCTCTCGCTCGCTTACCTGCTGTCTCTCACTCGGTCGCTCGCTCACTTCCTGCTTCCTTCTGCAACCTCCGTTTCCTTCTCTTTCTTTCCTTTCTCCCTCATCGCCAGCTCACGCTTCTATTTATACCGAGAGGACATAGCAGCTGCAGCACATTAGCCCCAGGAACAATCACGGATGTGGGCATTCTCTCACCTGTGCACTTAGGTGAGAAATGCCCACACCACAGATCGCCCTGAGACCCGCTACAGCCACCACACCCCCCCGCTAAGTCGCGAGCGCGGTGATTATTTATTTAAACAAAAACTGGCCTTTGCTGGGAGAGCTGTGGACCCATAACACCACACAGCCGCCCCCCCTTCACAATGCAAGAAGTGTTATACGTCCTGCGAGAAAGACATTTAACCATGCCAGGGCCGGAAATAAAGGACAAGTATTGTTTTTACAAAAGTTTTATAGTAAAAGTGAAAATAATGGATATGTAACAATTCCCATTATATATCCGGTAAACCAAACCCAGGGGTGGGCGAGCGAAGCAAGTAGGGGGCGGAGCCCCATAGTATATATTGACTTGAAAAACACTACATTAAGTTAACAGTGATTTCTTTTAAATATTTTCTTGCAATTCTTTTTATGCTATTCTGGGATGTAAATCTGTTGTTCTCCAACTTGCTGTAATTTTATGTCTAGTAGGCTTCCTGTGATGTAAAATTCACTCATGAAGATAGCACAAATTACTAAGAAGGAGGGATTGTAGTTTAAAGTTATGCATTTTTGCAATATCCTTTAAAGCATTTTAACCTGCGTTTAAGCTTGCTGTATATCTTTGGAGTTGTTCCTGGGCTTATCTGTTGATCCATCAGATCCATTCAGAGTACAAGAGAAGAACAGGAGAAGCAGACATGCTGGAGCAGCACATCATCCAGGCCCGAGCTCGAGCAGCTGCAGACGAGGAGAGGGAACTGCAAAGGAGGAAAGACGAAGCAGGAGACATATATGAGTCGCTGTCCCTACCACTGGGTATGAAGTCATTAGCTTTGTCCTTTGTGAATATACACAACTGAAGAAAATCAGCCCCACACTTAATAAAGACCTGTGTCATGATGTACATGCCAAAATACTCCAAATGACACTGAGACACTTTGGCAGGTTGAAACAAATCTAATGTCACAAATTGTTCATTTTATTCTGTTTACTTTTAAATCCAGTGTTAATGTGATTGTATGTGCAGTGAGTATGGGTTCTTTAAAGACTGGAGGTGCAGCACAGACCACACATGCTACATTATTTGATTAGATCATTTGCATCTCATTGACCATATTAAAGATGCTCTGTTTATTTTTGGTGGGAATTACTTCACTTTTTGCAATCCACTCAGATACATGCAGTATTTTACGGTTAGATTCTCCCAGGATGAAAGGATACTCTGCCTTGCAAACTTTGTCATATATAAAGCTGATTAAAGGTTAAGGCATGGAGAAGCATTACTATGGAAGGATGCGTGACAGAGCTTGCACATCTTGTATGGTGGAGATATTTTGTGAGCTAACACATACTGGTGGGACAAAGCTAAGGTTAATTCCTTAATATCGTACAAGTGCTTGTGAAGACAACATGAATGAATTGTCTGTTAAATATTGTAGTGCCATGTGTTGATGGATTCTTCCTTTTTACATCACTCTTTTAGGTAGTTTGATGTCCTTAGACGGACCACTCACTGGTACTGCACTAGTTGGAATTCGTATGCAACTCTGGTAGGCTTGCTGTTTTTTTTCAGCTGGCACTGAAGTGGCTGGAATGCCAGCTCTTTCTGTTGGTGGTTCATCCCCAGGTTGATTCAACTGTTCAGTAGCGTTACATAGCTCTTCATCCTAGTCACGTTACCCAGTAGTTACTTCTAATTGTTTTTAATGGCAGACAAACTCTTCAAAACAACTGAGTGTTCTTCTCTTCTTCTGTGGTTATGTTGCTTGTGATGAGGGCACATCAGCAGGGATTTTGAGTACTGTACTATCATGTGGTGCAACAGGGGTATTAAACTCTACTGTTCTGTGTGCTGATATGTCCATCACATATGGGCAGACAAACTACTAGTCTCTTGGCTGCCTTACTTATGTGCAAATGCCATTCCTGATTCAGCTTTGAAACTCTCCCTCCATAAATGCTTTGTAACACCTCTATAATCTTCCTTGTCCTTTCCGTTTCACATTGAACACTTAAAGTCAGTGGCAACTCCATCTGCAGCACTTTTCCCCTTCCATGAGGCTGAAGCTCCGCAGCCACCCACATGTCCAGGTCAATGGACCTTAGCAGATAGAGAAACGGACAGGACCTACAGATGTAGCGGCCTTTTAGCTGTCTTCTTGTACTGATCCTGCAAATGGTAATCCAAATCCTAGATCTCAGCCACGACTGTCAAGCAACTCCTCAGAAGTGTTCAGGACTCCACAAAACTTGCTGCTTTGCTAAGTCAGACTGTATGTCTTCTCATCCCACTCTTGACACCAGTGTAGTGCTTGTTGGTGCTGAGTGCCAATGGATTCTCTCTCTTTACATTGCACTTTCAGGCAGCTCATGATCTTTAGAACAACAGCTCGCTGTTGGGATTCATATGTGAGTGTGGTAGACTTGTCATTTTTTATTGGCTCCCCTGCAGCTGGCACTAAAATTGTTCATTTGTATGATGGAATGACCTTTCGTACTGCTTGTGACTCCCAGGCTGATTCAATGCCATTGCAATATGTGTTGTCTATTGCCAGATATTTAATGGAGATGTAATGGGAAATATATTGTGTTCATATTTTCAATTTCCTACTTAATTAATTATTCTGTCAATTGATTGATTGAATGACTAATTAAGAAATATAATATATGCTTAACAAAATTAAATTCTCCTCTTTCTTGTGGCTTCTTATGGGGAGAGGTGTAAAGGTGTAGTGGTGTGTTTATGTGAATGAAAGTCTTCCTCCAGTGAGATGTCAGAGGTCTTGTGTTCAGATCTGAGCTTGGCAGTTTGGGTTTTGTGAGAGAATAATTCTAGTGTAGCAAAACATTCATCTTAATAATTAGCATAAAGGGTTAATAAATGTCAGAAAACCTGTTCAAGCATATCAGGAAACCAGATAAAAGTCAAGTGAACAACAAAATACAAGGATGTACCAGGAGAAGGTTGATGTAATACACTAACAAAGCCAACAAACCAATCAGAGTAAACATCAGGTGATGTGATCAGCACTGTTATGTAAATTGAGTTGTTTATAAAATGACTATTATTATTTTACCAGTAACTGCACACTGCATGATAACGTGCAGTGAATACACTTGACTTGAGCATTCATAATATTTATCATCGTTCTCTGCACGTTTAGCATTCGTTTGCTCAGAGGTTGATGCGCTTGCTGCTTCCTGAGCAGCTCTTCTTTACTCCACCTTAGTGGCCCGCTGCTTCTCTTCTTTCATCTGCATCTTTTCGCATTAAAACTGATTAAGTTAGTTTTTGTGTTGCAATTACTTAGTACGTTTTCTTTCATTTTTAACTTAATCTGGCACTTAAGTCTTCAATCTGCCTCAAGAATGATTAGCGAAGGTGGTAGGGAATGAGAATGGCGCCCGTACACATGCGCCACACGGCCGCCCTGCTGCATGCTGCCGAGAGTTGATTCTACAATAAAATAAAATAAAAATAAAAAGAGTAATAAAATCATCACCCGGATAGTAGACGTTACGTAGTACATGTGTACCAAATTTCAAGTCAATAGGTGAAACAGTTCGCGAGCTACAGGTGATTTAAAATCCTGGACAGACAAACGAACAGCCACGGTAGCATATTATAGAAGAAGAGATTATTATTTTGACCATTCTGATCATTCTGTAACAGACTGCTGTGAAGAATGCTTCCTGTTTGGCTTTTGCTGAAGAGTAATTAAAGACGCAACAAATGAGTTTTTTCCTGCCTGATTACTGACTTGTCCAAGTAGAGGATAAATGTCTTTCTTTAATTAATATATTTGATTTCTAACACAGTTTGAGTATGTCACCAGGCAATGTTCTACATATAAATCAATTGCCTTTTTCTTAATAATTTGAATTTAAGACATTTCAAGTTTAGGAGTCATTGTGACATATTGGTTATTGTTCATAGGGTTCAATTTCCCACTCCAATCGTTATCTGTGTCGAGTATTACGGTTTCCCCATACATCCAAGAAATGTTTTAAGTCTGACCAATAGAAAATTATGAATTGGTATGGTATTGACTGTGCCCTACGTCTCACCCTGGGACAGGCTGTACCCCATTGTTGTGGAGGAGACTAAGTATGTTTAAGAATGGCATGGTATGGTAGCTTTATTACAGACAAATAGGAATAGGTCATTTCATCTGACCACTCATTCACACACTTGTGGTCACGTCATACTGGCCAGTTTAGAGCTGCCAATCAACCTAATACCCACGTTTTGAGAGAAAAAGTGGATTACCTAAAAAGAACACAGCAAATAAGAATGCATACAACGTATACAGAAGTTTAAGTTGCGGGAGGAAAATTAGAATGATAGTCCACACGGTCAATGTGTAGACAGTGATTAGTCTGTTTTTTGAACCCATGACTCTAGGGCTGTGAATCAGCAGTGCAAGCTAATACATGTTTGTCCATCCCACATACATTCTCTTACTGTAGAGATGCATAAAGGAATTTTAACTTTTGTTAAAAATGTATATATTTTTTTTCTAATGAGGAGAACATAGTCCCTTTTATTAATATACAGTGTTTATTAATATACAGTGGCAATGAAAAAGTATGTGAATCCTTTGGAATGATCTGGTTTTCTACATTCATTTGTCATAAGATGTGATCTGATCTTCAGCTAAGTCACAAGTATAGGAAAAACACAATATGTGTACACTAATAACAAACTACCGGTAATAATTATAACTGTGTCTTTATTGAACACACCCATCAAGTATTCACAGTCTGTTGTGGAACAAGCAAGTGTACCCTTGGATTTAATAACTGGTCATATCAGTCATTCTTGGCAGCAATAACCTCTAGTAGCTGCGGATCAGACCTGCACAACATTCAGAAAAGATTTTGGAGCATCCTTCATTACAGAACTGCTTTAGCTCTGCTATATTCTTAGGATGCCTGGCGAGAATAGCTCTCTTAAGGTCATTCCATAGTATCTCCATTGGGTTAAAGTGTGGAATCTGACTGGGCCATTCCGACAGGCATATGTTATTTTTCTGAAGCCATTCTGTAGTAGATATACTTCGAGGCTTAGGGCCTTTTATCTTGCTGTACCACCCAACTTCTACTGAGCTTCAGCAGGTGAACAGCCAACCTGACATTGGTAAACTTGGGATTTCATTTTCCAATTGAATGATGGCAAGCTTTCTAGGCCCAGGATCAGCAAAGCTGCCCCAAACCATGATGCTGCCTCCACTGTACTTCACCATTGGGATGATATTTTCATGCAGGTATGCAGTGCTCCTTTTACATCATAGGTACTGCTGAATATTCTTCCTGCACAATTCAACCTTACGAGTTTTGCCACTCCACAAAATATTTTCCCAGTGGTACTGTGGAGTGTCAAGTTGGTCTTTGGCAAACTTCAGACATGTAATGATGTCTTTTTTAGAGAGCAGTGGCTTCCTCCTCAGTGTCCTGCCATGCAAGCTATGCCTGTTCAATGTTTTATGGATGGCAGAAATGAGAGATGTTAACCCGTTCTAATGATTGTTTCAAGCCTTTAGCTATTACTCTAGGGTTCTTTTTCACCCCTCTGAGCAATCTTTGTTGTACTTACCGAGTCATTTTGGCTGGGCAGCAACTTCTAGGCAGAGCAGCCACAGTGCTAAATTGTCTCCATTTACACATAGTTTGTGTAAGTATGGACTGACGAATATCTAAACAGCTCTATGCAAATCAATAATTCCTGATCATAGATTTTCTGAGGTCTCTTTTTTGCAAGGCATCCTTCATATCAAAAGATGATTTTTGTGAATAGCAAGCAATTTTTTTTTCATTGGTCAAAGTAGCTCTTAACCACACCCCCAATTACATTTCATTGGTTGGACAGATTTGCGAACTCCTGACTGCAGTTACCGCATATACTCGCGGGTAAGTTCTCCCATGGATAAGTCGGGACTTGATCTTATCATATAATTTCCGGTATTTTATAATGTCGGTCGTATAAGTCAAATGCGGAAAACTCACGATATTGGTCCAAGATATTATGATATGCTAACGCCCACCTGAGAGAGTAATCATGGACCACACTGCCTTTTTTTCTATGTGGGTGTGGCATCAGCACGTGCTCCTAGCCTCTGTCTGTCTCTCTCTCTATTGTGCCTACGTGACCACACAGTAATACCCAAACTATTCTGAAGCAACGTTTGCCCTGTTTTGTGTTTTTTGTATCTCATACCCTCATACACCTTTATCGAGCATCCTTTGTCTATGATGGAGCGTTCAATCAGAAGAAAATATGAAGCTGGTTTTAAATTAAACGTCATTGAAGTAGCGAAAGAAATTGGAAACTGTGCTGCTGCAACAAAATTCGATGCGTCTGAGAAACTGATGCAAGATTGGAGGAGGCAAGTAGATGTAAAAAAAAAAAAAATTAAGTGTCGCATTTTTGAACGGGCGTATAAGTCGGGGTCTAATTTTATGATCGATATTTCAGGTTTCAAGACCTGACTTATACGCAAGCATATACGGTAGTTTTTGTTAAAGTCATAGGGGTTTACTTATGTTTTTCAGCCAACACCTCTGAATGTTTGAATGATGTATTGCAAGAACAATATAATATTTTGTGTTATTAGTTAAAACAGATGGTGTTTGTTCATTACTGTAACTTAGATGAAGATCAGATCATATTTTAAGTCAAATTTATATATTAAAGCAGTTATTTTCAAAGGGTTCACATACTTTGTATTGCCACTGTATATTGTAACTGTTAAGTGATAATAGCTTTTTCTGCTTTATAAATATGTATTAAAGATTTGAAATAAAAAGATTAATATGAGGTAAATGAATAGTATATTGTATTTTATTTCTGCAAGTACATACTGTATCTGCAGCATCAGATGGAAAGCAGGAATCAATCCTGAGCATAATGCCAGTCCATCACTGGGTATCTGTGCATTTATGCTTTAACTTACATGCTTGTGATCAACTGGAAAAAGGGATAGAAAGTAAAAAGTGTTATCATTATAAAACTTTAAAGCATACAAATGTATGCCAAAGGATGATTGGACTTTTCCCTCATATTAATATTTTCTCTCTTTCTCCCTATTTCAGCGGAGTCTACCTTCAGGTGGTGCGTGAACAGCAAACTTTTGCGAAAACACAACCTGATCTGCCCAGATGACTACATCTCTAACCCACCTTTACCTATCAAAGCACCCACAGGTAACAGAGGCTTTTTTAATTTTCATCCCTTCACATAGTTACTGAAAAGGGGTTTGGTGGATGATTGGGGTTTGTGTTGTTTCTGGAATCACATTAATGTTTTTGCTTCTGGAGTTGCATCTTCAACCAATCAGCCTTAGAGTTTTCTTTTTTTCCTAGAACATTAGAACAATCTAAATGAGAAGAGGCCTTTCAGCAACAAAGCTTGACAGTCCCTTCATTCTTCTAAAATAATATCAAGTCTAGTTTTGAAAGCTCCTAAAGTCATATTGTCTACCTGACTACTTGGTAGCTTATTCCTTTTCTATGGTCTTCTGTGAAAAAAAAAACATAAAACTTCCCAATGTTTGTGTAAAATTTACCCTTAACAAGTTTCCAAATGTGTCCCCGTGTTCTTGTTGAAGTCATTTTAAAGTAACAGTCTCAATTCACTGGACTAATTCCCTTCACAATTTTAAACACTTCAATCATGTCACTTCTTAATCTTCTATGTTTAAACTGAAAAGGCTACGCTCTTTTAATCTTTCTTCATAATTCATCCCCTGTAGCCCTGCAATCAGCCTATTCACTCTTCTCTGGACTTTTTCTAGCACTGCTATGTCCTTTTTGTAGCCTGGAGACCAAAACTGCACACAGTAATCGAGATGGCACCTCACCAGTGTGTCATAAAGCTTGAGCAAAACCTCCTTGGACTTGAACTCCACACATCAGGGCACTATATAACCTGACATTCTGTTTGCCTTCTTAATGGCTTCTGAACACCGTCTGGCAGTTGATATTGATGGGTCCACTATGATTCCTAAGTCCTTCTCATAAGGTGCACTCTCAGTTTTCAGACTTCCCATTGTGTATTTAAACCTAACATTTTTACTCCCTACGTGTAATACTTTACATTTCCTGATATTAAATTTCATCTGCCACAAATCTGCCCAAGCTGGTATGCTGTCCAAGTCCTTCTGTAATGATTCAAAGGATTCCCGATTACAATTTGACAATCCACTTATCTTGGTATCATCTGCAAACTTAACCAGCTTGTTACTTATATTCTTAGCCTTAGCAATGATAAATTAAGAATTGTATGCACAAAGGCACACATTTTCACATCCTTCAATAATGGAGTAAAATAATCTGGTTACTTTTTTATATTTTTTCCTCCAGTGTTAGAGGATTTAGCATGCGCTTTAATGACGATGACAAAAAGGCTCTCATTTCCTTTCAAATAGAGGACCTTACATGTTTTTTTCTTGTAGTCCTTGGTTGATAATATCAGAGACTAACTTTACATCTAATTGGTTGAAAGTCATAGGGTCATTATTGTTATATGTACAAGTACAGTGAAGTCCATAATTGCATACGCTAATCAGCACACAACATGTTTCTACTCTCCAGCACTGTAACTACCTTACCTCAAAACTTCTATACACTTCTAATACAGCTGTGATGTTGTTCCAAGAATCAAAGAAACCCAGTTGGCCGAAAGGCTTCAGTCTTAACTAGATTAAGAAGTCTTGAAGATGGGTGGAAGGATCTCTAATGGACTAAAGAAAAACATGAAATGGTGCATCAAACAGGTAGCATTAGCTCCAGAAATAGACTGAGTTTGATGGTGGGAAATGCACTATGGAAAGGCCATTCCACTTAAAAGTTGTGAAACACAGCCCCTATGGTGACAAAATAATCACAACAACAACAAAAACAATAATGACACAAATAATAATTGTGTTTTTAGCTTGTATTAAGGAATTCTTCAGCATACAGGCTACACATCAGCTTCTGCAAGGAGTCCGTCACTGAATATCTACAGCATGAATGTTGCTCTCTTTCTTTGTAGCTTTCTCTCATTGTTTGTTGAGGTGTTATCTTGTCAGAGCATAGAAAAGGTTGGAGGGTGGAAGGTAACTGAGGGCCACAATTAAAAAGTTCCAGGGTTGAGCTGGTCAGCAGTTGTGGTGCTCCAGAGGGTCTGGAGCTCAGCAGCTGTGGGGCTCTCAAATGCCTTGGTGTGGTAATGCATTTCATTACTTTAAGAGAATGTTGTATTAGTTCAATAAACACATAAGTATCTAACGAGGAGCTTCCCTCACCCCCTTTCACCAGAAATTTCTAGAAACAAAGAGGTTTGTTTCAACGTTTCTTGTGGCAGAGAGCAGACTGATACTTCTTAGAAGGCTGGCTTCTTTCAACATCGGCAATAAGATGCTGCAGATGTTCTATCAGACGGTTGTGGCAAGCGCCCTCTTCTATGTGGTGGTGTGCACCATAAAGAAGAGGGACGCCTCACGCCTGGACAAAGCTGGACAGTTTGACATCCATGGCAGAGCGACGGGCGCTGAGCAGGCTCCTATCAATCATGGAGAATCCACTACATCCACTGAACAGTGTCATCTCCAGACAGAGGAGCAGCTTCAGCAATAGACTACTGTCACTGTTCTGCTCCACTGACAGACTGAGGAGATCGTTCCTCCCCCACACTATGCGACTCTTCAGTTCCACTCGGGGGGTAAACGTTAACATTATACAAAGTTATTATCAGTTATACCTGCATTTTTATCACTCTTTAATTTAATATTGTTTTTTATCAATATGCTGCTGCTGGAGTATGTGAATTTCCCCTTGGGATTAATAAAGTATCTATCTATCTATCTATCTATCTATCTATCTATCTATCTATCTATCTATCTATCTATCTATCTATCTATCTATCTATCTATCTATCTATCTATCTATCTATCTATCTATCTATCTATCTATCTATCTATCTATCTATCTGATACAGCATAATAGTCAAAAGAAAAAGAAAAATTTATAGTTAAAAAGAAATACATTGATTGTGACATTATAATAATAAGTAGAAATTAAATATATATTGCATATCAAAAAATAAATTTCATAAGCAGGTGTTTTATCTTGGAAAGGTTTTTGAGGAATGCCTCTCCATAAAACATAAACCCCTTTTTAAATACACAAATTCATTTTGATGTGGAGCCACGGTTATGTGACACACCACTATTGGTACTTTTGTTTGCCTATTCGTATACTTACCAGCCTTTGAGGATATATAGTTCATAGCTGCAATACAGTTGTGCCCAGGACTGCAGTCCACTACCTTCTGTCAGTAGCTCCTTCAGACTTCACCCAGGTACGACTGTCACTGTAGCCTTCCTATTAGGTGTGTGCTCTCTCCTTTACCCCGATTGACCTACACTAGCTGAGAAAGGAACTTGAATATCAGCCCTCGGTGGTATAATAAAGCAAAATGCGCATACAGGAAAGCAGGTTTTAATAAATTTAATCTTTAAACATTATTCAGATAGATAGTGCCCAAAAGGAAAAAAAATGTGGCAATGAACACCAGTATGACCTTGTACTACTGCTAGATGTTTAGACTTTCCAGGTGGCCCAATTCTTACATTGCTTGAAGTGTTTGCAGCAAATCACAGAAGTCTTGGCATGCCTTTTCACCCCCTGTAATCAGCTTTTTTACTGATCTTATAAATTTAAACTGCATAATATGGTGATCCAACACAACTTTGCCTCTTTTTACAATGAAATGTGTTGTCTCTGAAATGTGCTTTCAGAGCTTACAGTATATGCTTCTGCCATTATAGTCAGGAGGCCACAGTATGGTGTGCTTTTGTAACTTGAAATGGGGTTGTAAGAAGCCCTCTTTGAGAGTTTATAAAATTAATATCACATTTCCAAAATCAGCTGCTTTAGCTTAAGCTTTTGACTTCACACATGGGAGTCAACTGCACAGCATGCATGAATAACTTAGATATGCATTATAAAAGTATCAGTAAAAATACATAGCATTGCACAGCTAAACAGTATCTTAGGCTCACAACATAGCAGAGCTAATTACACATTCTACTTTAAACTAATTATTTGTTAATTCTTAAGCAAACATTGAAGCATTAGTGGACAAAGTACATTCTCAGCTGTAAAGTAACATGAACAAAGAATTTCAATGTAAAGCATCAAAAAGTAAAATGAGGTATCTTTGTAAAGGTCCACTTTTTAAAAATTATGAGAAACATTCTGCTCATTTCTCCAACAAAATAACAGATTATGTAACATAAATGAAGGCGAGGTGTATTAAATACACTGATGCCTACAAGAGACCACTGCAGTCCACTACGATTGAGGATGAACAGCACAAGTCAGCTCCGTAGAGTGTGTGATCAGAATCAAGCATCTGAATTCTTTATGTATGTCATGATGAATTTGTGAAACTAGACAAATTCAACGGTCTGAGAAATTAAAATGATTACATTTTTTCTAACTGTTTTCATGAGAGTTAAATTGCATGAACTCATTTTTAAATTTCATATGTATACAGACAGTGTGTACATTAATGATCTACAATAATGAAGCATTTTGTTGTGCCAGAATAAAATGGACAAAAGAGCTTCCATGTGGCTTTTAATAGGAGGACAAGCAAAGAAGGGAAGACAAATCAGAACGTGGCTACTTCAATAAAGTGAGCCACTGACACCTCTCTGTAGTGGTTTGTCCATTTCTCCGCATCCCAAGCAGTTTGCTACTGCCTCATGTCTCATTACATGTCTGTCTCTTTTTGGCCTGTGAGTTTAGCTTTTAAACAAACTTTAGAGTCAGACCACCACCAAAGGTTACCTACTAGGACATTCTAGTTGCAGACTTTGATTTGCTATGTCTCATTGATTTACAATTCGCATTTTGTTTTATGTAGCTGAATCACCTGAGGATTATAGAAGATCAACCTTCAACGTACGAATGCACGAGTCTAAATCTCCACAAGATGAGAGTGACACTGGAATTCATTCCCCTGGGAAAACGATGGAGAGTCTGCTGGCCGAATCAGAAAGCTCCTATACATTGCCTCCAACTCCCGAGTCCAGTGAGAAACTGAAGAGAGCCCCCATTCAAGTGAGACTTGTGTTCTGAATCTTTGGACTAGGGCAAGCTTTGTGCCCTGTGTTTCAGATTGTGATAATGAGTATTAGATACAAAAAAACAAGTCTTACTTTAAAATTGCAAAATATTAGAGTCATAGAAATTTACAAAGTTAACCATGTCCTGAATAAGCAGGTTAGGAAGATAAATGGACAGATAGGTGAAACACAATTTGTTTGATCATTTACCAGATCAGAGGACAAAACCAAAGCCAGGGTCAAAATGAAACAAAAATCGAAAGCAGAATTTTTTCCTAAATAGGGCTAGTCAGTGCTGAGGGCTTTCTTTTTAAAGACTATATGTTTAGATGTTGACAAATGCTCACTATGGTGTCATCATGACATGTGCATTACATGCCTAGAGACGATGTAGCATCATAGCAATTGAACGTTCTAAAATGGTGATACTCAAAAAAACAAACACAAAATGGCCGTGTCCATGAAAAATATTCAGATGGTGGCTTCTTTGAAAAACAAACCTACAAACTTCCAATGACATATCATCACCAAAATAACAATATAAATAGTCACACATAAAAATTAGTAACATGTAATAAACATGTACAAACCAATCAATAATACATTCCTAATAAGAACAGGGCGAGCAGCATGGTGATGTGAGGTGTCCTGGGGGAATGATGATATGAATATAACAATAAAGGCTTGCAGGTCTAGGGAATTGAACTGCACACTGCTGAAAGAACACCACCTTGGCCTCTGGCTACTCAGACTGGGGTACTTGATTTATCTTAGCAAAGTAAAAGTTCACAAGTTAATCAAGTGTTTTGGCTTTTACTGTTTCAAGGTGAGCAGGCATCCAGCACACTTATGGACTGTGATGAATTTATTCCAAGCCCAAGCCACAAACTTGTGTAGTACCACACCTCAGACAAGGTCTACCACAGCCTAGTGGTCCGTGTCTTCTCCCTACCTTCACAAAGAGATGCTTTGCTTCCTGTACAGTTTTCTGATAAAATGGAATAACAACACCTAAAGCACTTGTCTTTGGCATAAGGGTAGAAAACCCAGTACCTGGAGACAACCTGCAAACACTGAAGGTGGCTGAAGTGGGATTTGAATTTTGAATCTAGTCTCCATGTGCTTTGAGACAGCAGTGCCAACTCATGTGCCACATTGTATACCTTACTGTGTGAAGTGAAAATCAGCAGACAAATATACCTTATTATGGTATTAGGTAAAGTAAAGATGCTTTAAGTTATTGACTTGATTTTGCACATCTTGGTTGAAACACAGAAATTTGTGCTTGTTGGTCTGAAGTGTGTATTATTGTCCTTTTTCTTAGAAAATGGAAAAGACTGCCCCAAAGAAACCATCATGGTACAGGTCAAGAATTCAGGAGGAAGAAGAGCTTGCAAAATATGAGGAAAAAAAAAACTTTCTGAAAAATCCTCGATCTCTGCCCCCAAATGTCCAAGGTGGAGGAAAATCCTTGATAATCCCCAAGATGAAAGTAGAGAAAATGGTGTCTGGAAGAAGGGTGATACTGGAAGAAAGGTAACCCTGGAATATGACTAAGGGACAGGGGGCCAAGGCAAAGCCATTGGTTAGGCGGCCATTATAGTATTAAAAGAGTATTTCTGTCAAGTGCAATCACAAAGCACCTTTCATAGTGTACATCAGTGGCTCACAGACACGATCCTGGGGAACCCCTGGGGCTGCAGGTTTTTGTTCCAATTAACTTCTGTTTTTAATTGGACTCCTAGCCTAATTAAATGAGCTGGTATTTCCCAGTTTCTGTGTTTTGGGGTCAATGAAGAAATGAGAAAAGTAAGTGTGTTAATACATTAAAAAAAAACTAAGCAGTTATATTTGGATAATACTTCCTTAAAAAGTGGAGGCTGCTGTCCTTTTTTGCAAATTACTTACGAATTCTGACTAAAAGTCAGTTTTGAGTCTATGATTGTCCACTTGACTCCACTGCCAGGTCTTTAATGATTGTTTCTTGTGCATGAATGATGTTTCTTCTAAAAACAATTATTAGATCCTTAGTTTTTACAATGTTTAGGTGTAGAAAAGACTCATCACACCAGTTAACAAAACCATCTGCTACTGGTCCATGACTTGTCTCATTCTCATTTAGTAGGCTAACAATCACTGAGTCATCAGCACATTTTACACAGCCCTGAGGGGGACCATGAGGATGAAGACAGCATGTCACATGGACAACCAGCGACTCTCAATCTTTGAGTCCTGTCTATTAAATAGTCTATTGTGTGATTTTAGGAGTGGAGTAGAGAAAAATGAGACGTGTTTAAACTTACAAGCAAACATTTTAAAGAAGGATTTTCCTACAGTTCCTGACTCACGCGCAGTATACGTTTTACTAATTACTTTGATTTTGGTCAAATGTGAGACAACCATCTAGCATTTGACAAATTTCTGCATATTAAAGTTTTTATACAGTACCATATTTCTGACTTACAGAGCCTTTTCAGTGTCGGTAATACTCATTTTAGCTACCCCAGTTGAATTAACCACACACAGTTGGCTGTTGGCTTGACACACAACACCTGAAACATTAACATGTAATGAAAAATAAACATTAAGCTCACCTGTATTACATTTTTTCTGTAACAGTAAATGAGAGAAAAAGAATTAACTGATTTTAGTTTAGTGCTGTAGGAACTAACTCACAATGGCATCCATCTACCTCTGGAGCAGCTATTCTCCTGAGTTCTAAGCAGCTTTCATATGGGCTGGACTTCAAGACAGCCCTTTCTTTAAGGCCATGGAGTCCCAATCAAACCAGCTGGGTACTGTCAGATACTATCCCGCTCTCTTGGATAAATAATCCAAGAGACTCCATCTGCGGACCTCCAGAGCTCCACTCCATTGAGGAGGTTGTCTCTTCATATTATACGTCAGTGATAACAGCTGGTTTCACTATGGTTAAGATTAGGGTTAGGGGAGAGTCATCTGACT
This sequence comes from Erpetoichthys calabaricus, assembly GCF_900747795.2. NCBI lineage: Eukaryota > Metazoa > Chordata > Cladistia > Polypteriformes > Polypteridae > Erpetoichthys > Erpetoichthys calabaricus. The sequence continues at coordinate 192,532,796 of NC_041399.2, forward strand.
CAAGTGAAGTAAACTAGGTGACAAGAACCTGCAATCCATTTGGCTATCCATCGGAGCTTGTGACGGTGTGGGTTCTGCTCCGTGCTCCCATTTCCTTTTTGGGAGCCCCTTGAACCCGACACCATTGGTAATGTAACTGGATGAGCTGGACAATGAGGACGCCAAATGAAGCAAGGGGAAGGTGCAAAGTGCAAAAGTGCTTTTATTAAAAACAAATCCAAAACCAAATCAGTGTCCAAAACTAAATAAATAATCCATTAAAACAGAGTGGAATTCCGGAGGTTAAAATCCGAATAAATAGATCCTTTAAAACTGAGGTTAAAATACTGGCTGGAAGCAGTCCTTTAAAAACCCGGTGCCTTCTTTAGTTGGCGGCTCCCCTGCTTCTCCCATCCGGGCCCTGCACCAGGGAAGTCGCCCTACCTGCAGCTGACCTTTCCTACTTGTCTGGTAGCCTTTCGAACCCTGGCTCCATAGGGCTCCGCCAGACCGAGACTCGGGTTCCCCCTGCGACCACACTGGGGCTTCCACCTCCCAAGCCTCCAACTCCCGCTGCCTTCCGCAGCCAAACACGGCAAGCCATCCTCGATTGTGGTCACTCCTGCTCCTCTGCAAAACTCAGCAGGAGTGACCCAATCCAGCTGCCCCCGGGTGCTGGCCAAACATGCCGCTAGGGCTCACCCAGGTGCCTTCCTCTACCCATGAGCTTGCTCTTTCTGCTCTCTCACTCACACCCGCACCGGCTCTCAACTTCCAGCTTCCCCTTCTTCCTTCTCTAACCTCCATTTTCTTTTTTGATCTTTCTCTCTCTCTCCACAACTCACGCTCCTACTATATACAATGGGGACGTGGCGATTAGCACTCCCGGTATCAATCACGGACACGGGCAATCCCACACCTGTGCACTTCAGTGTGGAAACACCCAAGCCTGCATCGTCTGGGAACCACTCTGGCCTCACTACTACGCCCCCTCTTTATGCCGCGACTTCAGCGATTATTTATTTAAAACAGGCCTGTTATTCTGAGTTGCGGACCCGCTATATCACAGAGCTACTGAATTGCAGAGCTGTGGAAGTCTGCAGATGGACCCATCTCAAAGAATCAGACACTCATAATGTGATCCAGGTTGTCTGCTTCGGTGTGTCTTGAGGGAATACTGCAGCCTTTCTCTGAGGACACTACATCCTCTCTTACTCAAGAGAATTCCCTTCTGGGACAGAACTCCACTCCTAAATGATATATGTTTATCCTATCTGCTATCCCAAAGACCTCTTCTTTTACCTTCACAGGTCCTATGCTCTCTCTGAGAACACCTGATTGGGCTTAATCTTGTCTTCTACCCCATAAGTGCCATCTCTACCTCTTGAGAAGCCTTGCCAACAATGCAACCGATTTCTCAGGACACACATTTTTTCTGTCCGGAAGATAATGTGGGTACTTTCGGGGTTGATTTTCCACTAGGAATATTTTAGCTAACACTTCAAGAATTTTATTGTCTTCCCTAACTCTACATAGTCTTGGAACAAGAAAAAAAAAAGTAGTAAGGTATAGATCCTGTAAAACAAAAAAGGCCATGTTCTGGAAGTGGACAAATGAAAAACAGCATGCTATATCTTTAAAGAGTGCATGTAGGTCTTGATTTATAGGGTTAATGACTTCTTTCAGTCCTGCCTGTGGTTACCCACCCTGAATCTGAGTACTTATGCCTGAAAACAGACTATTAGTCCTGCTGCTGTTACATATTAATGATCTTCTTCCCTTTATTTTTCTACCCACAGTGATCCACAGAAGCCTATACCAGTATTTCTGGCCAATCCACCCTTCTTGCTTTTTACCGACTACAAAGTTGGGCAGATTTATGAGGTAAAAGAGTTTTCAGAAAGTATGCTGGCTGTAGAAGAGTGGGCTATACACTGTACCTTTATTTTCTGCAACTGTACAGCTTAGGAATTCCATGTTGAAAATTTAAAAAATCTTTTTGTTTGTACTTTTCTGTGTATCCTTGACTTTTTGCAAGGTTGCCTAGTAGCAAAATACCATTACAATGGAACCTCGGTTCACGACCATAATTCGTTCCAAAACTCCCATGGGATTGTATGTAAATACAATTAATCCGTTCCAGACCATACGAACTGTATGTATATATTTTTTTTAGTTTTTAAGCACAAATATAGTTAATTATACCATAGAATGCACAGCGTAATGGTAAACTAAATGTAAAAACATTGAATAACACTGAGAAAACCTTGAACAACAGAGAAAACTAACACTGCAATAGTTCACGCTATAGTGCTAGGAACTGCTCGCTAAAAACACTTTTTTAATGAGTTTTAAGCACAGGGGAAAAAATGAACATTTGAAAAATCCGTAATTTAATAAACCACCAAGAAAAGTAACATTGCAACAATGCAGGTTACGAACCGATCGCTGTAAACAGAAGTGAAAACAAAAACAAGCCTTCTCTACCTTATGCGTCTCTTGCTCGCTCTCTCTCGCGCCTGTGTGTGTGTGCGTGCGTCTCTCTTTTGCGAGCCTGGAGCGCCTGTGTGTGTGTGTCTCTCTAGCGCGATCCTGTGTGTGTGCGCGCCTCTCTCTCCCACGCCTGTGTGTGTGTGCGTCTCTCTTTTGCGAGCCTGGAGCGCCTGTGTGTGTGTCACTCTAGCGCGCTCCTGTGTGTGTGCGCGCCTCTCTCTCCCACGCCTCTGTGTGTGTGTGCGTGCGTCTCTCTTTTGCGAGCCTGGAGCGCCTGTGTGTGTGCGCGCGCGCCTCTCTCGTGCGTGCTCCTGTGTGTGTGCGCGCGCACGGCTCTCTCTGTCTCGCCGCTGCCTGTGTGTGTGCCTCTGTCTCTCGCGCTGCCTCTGTGTGTGTGTGTGTGTGTGTGTGTGTGTGTGTCGCGCTCTCTCGCTCTCTTTCTTGCTCGCTGCACAGGAAATGCACAGGGAGAGACTGAACATGAACAAACCGAAAGGGAATCTGGCTTGTTTGTATACCGAGTGTGTGGTCGTGAACCGAGGCAAAAGTTTGGCAAACTTTTTGGTCGTAAACCGAGTTGTACGTGTACCGAGACGCTCGTGAACCGAGGTTCCACTGTGTATTATTCACTTGTTCTTTACTTATGTACTGTCTGATCAGTAATATGTAAATGAAAGCTCTTGAGGAGCATACCCAAGAATTAATTGGTGGGGGAACGGAAAGTACAGGAATCATAATCTATGATCAGTCAGATGAAACTGTCATAAAATATATTTCAAGGGGATTCAAACTCAAATTCTGTTTCCCTGGCTTCACCTATATTGTGTCTTGGTTTGTTAAAGTGCCTTGAGGTGGTATATTGAGATGGAATGATTGACTGGTAATGTTAATGGCACATTGCATGACTTTTAGTCAAAGGGGATGTCAAACTTGACGAGTGCAGCTGATGATCTCATCGCCTGAGGATGTCAGATTACAATGACAAGTTATGACTCCTTCCAGCACAGTTTTACATTTCCTAAATATCACAAGCTTGCCCCTCTTTCTCACATCCAATAACATGCTGCCTGACAGAGTCAGTGCTGTATGGAGGCTTTAGAAGTATGGCGAGTTAAGCCACAATCTCTGTCCTTTTCTTTCATTTTTCCATTCTGTCACGGTACGCAAAACATGCCATATCACACAGGCAAGCCTCTCATTTGTTTGTGAGGTCTAAAACACCCACGTTATTCCTTAACATTCATTTTTGATTTTGTCAATCTGAGTTACAGACTCGTTGAACTCACTGGGAATGTCAGAATGATTTGCAAGGATTATGTAAATTGCTAGAAAAGTTGTGTAATGTGACAGGGCCTTTAAAGTGCAAAGCACAAAGGTGCCTGTTCAGTTTTCACCACCAACATTTACTGTCCAGTTCTACATGCAGGAAAAGGAAACATTTATGCTGACCCCTTGTGAACTGTACACTAAGTCACTTTGGGTCAAAGTTTCAGTTTAATCAACAAGCATAATGTGACAATTTAATGAAAGGTCTGCCACATGGAGGAATGCCATGCTTTCAAGAATTGGCACAGTGGTGGCATTGCTGCCTTGCAGTAAGAAGATTATGGGTTTATGTCCCAGGTCCTCTCTGTGTGGAAGTGCTTTGAGTAGTGAGAAAAGTGCTATATAAATGTAAAGAATTATTAGAATTATTATTCAAATACTGCATTGCTGTCACTCAGTAAGTCTTCAGTTTCTGAATATTTTTTTCACTTTGTTGTTTTCATTGTTGTATTTCAGACCAACCTTGAGTTACGTAATTTGACTTCTGCAAGTCGTCATGTCAGAGTTATACCACCATGTACTCAGTATTTTTCCATTGGCCTAGGTGAGTCTTGCTGTTTGTGGAAAAAGATGCTGAATGGACTTGTTAGTGTCAGGTGTTGCAATGATGATGAGGGAGTGGAATTAAAATCTGATAGTTAGCTGTGGGCGTGGCCTAAAGGTGTGGGTGTGGCCTAAGTAATAAGATTGTATGGGGAAGTTCACATTTGCTGGGTTTTATCAGACTATTATAACACATACGTGGTACAATGATGATACACTACACATTTTTATATCAATTGCTTATACCATATATATGCTTAAAATATGCCTCAGCCCATTCTCCAACGACACTCATCTACTTTCAAAACACATGCATTATCAGCACAACTCAGTCCTGAGTGTCAGCACAATATTGAATTTTGAATTCTCTTTTCCTGATGAGGACTATGATGGAAACACAATGGACTGAACAGACCAAGCCACCCTACAGTGTGCAGTTCTTCCTGAGGAATTCTCTGCACTCCTACGTTCTGCCACAGGGTCAGGTAGAGCCCATACCCAAAACACCCCAATTGCCTTCTCACAATTGGCATTTCCTTTTTTATAATTTATTTCAAAATTTCAAATATAACAGTATCTTATGTTGTCTGCTTTTTGAAATGTGAGAAGTAATGAAATATCAATGCAGGACTTCCAGTATGTGCATTATTTGAAGATTAAGAGTCTATTCATCAGCTTATTTTCTTTCTAAGAGTCATAGAGTAAAAATGTTGATTGATCATGTTTCTTTTGAGTATTAAAGGGAGCAAATTAGGAAAATATGACTTATGCTGGTAAAAGGAGTTTGTAACACTAGGGTCCAGTCTTTGACCCAAACCCAGAAGAAAAACAAATAACCATACAGATCTGAAAACAGACCTCTAAAAAGTGAAATGAGATAATTATAACAATAAAACAGAAAATAATTGTTTGCATTAGTATTAACCTCCATTAATGTGACACCCCTAAATTATCACTGCAGCAGCTAATTCGTTTTGGAATTCACATGTTTGTTCATTGGAGATCACCTGTCTGTAGGAGTTTCCATTGATTGAAGTATAAGTGCACTTTATCTGGATGGGCCATCTTGTGTTAAGTCAGTATAGTGACCTTACATACACAATCAAGGCAAAAGAACATTCTAAGCAACCCTGTGAAAAAGTGGCTACAAACCATAAGTCAAGGGATGGATATGAGAACGCTAAAAGAATTACAAGTTGCAGTGGTTAGATTGGAGAGACAGTGCAGATAACAGCTGTTGACCCAGGTGAATCACTTTAATGGGAGAGTGACAAAGAGAAAGGTAATTGGAGACCTTGGTTCTGTAGTCTTGTGAGACCTAAATAGAGCCTTTTTTAGCCTTCAGTCTAAACACCATGTTCGGTATAAAAAAAAAACCAACAAATTATCAAAATACACGCCATCCCCACTGTGAAGCATGGTGCTGGCAACATCAGGCAGTGGGACAGTGGGAATACTTCTCTACAACAGGCCCTGGAAGACTTGTGAGGGTAGACTGTAAAATGAATGCAACAAATTACAGGGAAATCTGGGAGGACAACCTGATGCAGCCTGCAAGGATCCTGCACCTTGAGTGAAGATTTCTTTTCCAGCAAGACGACAACTCCAAGAATAAAGCCACAGCTACATAGGAATGGCTCAAATCAGCCATGTTAATTGTGCTAGAGTGGCCAAGTTAGAGTCCTGATTTTGAGAATTTGAGGCTTGACTTCAAAAAGGCTGTTCACTCATGATCACCATGCAAACTGACAGAGCTTTGGCGGTTTGTAAAAAATAAATGGTAAAAAAAACGGAGTATCCAGATGTGCAAAGCTGTCAGAGAGCCGTGCACACAGACTCAAGCCTGTCATGGCTCACAGTGGTGCATCTGCTGGCTTGAATACTTAGGCAATCAATTATTTGGTGTTTTATATTTGTAATTAACTTTGTAACTCAAACTTTGTAGAGATGTTTTCACTTTGACATTGAAGAGTCTTTTTCTGTTGATCAGTGTCAAAAAAATCTAATTAAATCCACTGTGATTCAATGTTGTATAACAATGAAATGTGAAAACGTTCAAGGGGATGAATACTAGGCACTATAGATAAGCCCCCAGACTGCCTATTTCATTTAAAAGACAGTGCAGCCCCATCTTCATTTTCCAGGACCATGAGCCTTGTAGTTACCTGGAAGTGTTGCCATCTCCAAAATACTCTCGTCTGTACATCATTTCTTAAGAGTTGTGGTGAGCGGCTGGGGGCAGTACCCAGCTGGGACGCCCAGAAGGACCGGAAGAGGGACTACGCCTCCTCCGGACCTCGAGAGGGCAGCCGCCCTGGTTGGTATGGGGACCAGGGGAACAGAGCAGGGAAGCTCAACCCTATAGTGGCCCGTGGTCACCGCCAGGGGTGCCCAAATGCCTGAAGAGCCCTGGCACTCAGCAGTTCCGCCACACCCAGAAGTGCTGGGGGGAAGTAGACCAGGGACACCAGGAGTGCTTCCGGGTGCACAGCCGGCACTTCAGGGAGTGCCTGCAGGAGCTTGTTGGGAGGCACCTGTAGCACATCCGGGTAGATATAAAAAGGCCGCCTCCCTCTATTTAAGAGCTGGAGTCGGGTGGAAGAGGACGAAGCCTGGAGGAGAGGAGAGGACTGGAGGCGGTCAGAAGGAGAGGCATTGAGGAAAGAGGCCTGGACTAAAGGGTGATTGGTGCGGGGCACTGGGTTGTGTGCGGTTTACCTTGTTGTAAATAATATTGTAAATAAACGTGTGTGGTGATTTAAATGATGTCTGCCTGTCTGTGTCCGGGCTGTTCCCCACAGAGGCTAAGGGTCAAATATTCTATCACATTTGCTGACCTGCCAACTGGCATCAGGCAGGAGCATCAACTGTTGCTGACTTGTCTGCCATTTTATATGTTTTCTATACTGTAAGCTTCTCTGCCCCATTTTCACAAATGGGAAAAATATTGCCCCCTTGCAACACCTGTTCATTCTCACATTGTCCACTTAATCACTACAAAGGCCTTTGTTTTTGTAAACTCTTTTAGTTTCAGAAAATACTATTGACATTCCATATATTGTTATCAGCATTCTAATAAGTAACTTTTTAGCATTTTTAAAAGCTGCTTCAAATGAGCATTTTTGGATGAAAAACACAAAACATTAGATATCCCACCAATACATTTTAAAATGTTTTGGGGCACAAATCCAAATCCGTGATTGTTGTAACATACCCAAGGTGAATTTCAAACTGCTGTTCATCAGGTTCTTTCGTCATAAATGTTTTTTTCTTTTTCAGGAAAGTTTCCAGGTGAAGGTGGCATGGTAGCTCCAGGAATGAGCTGTCAGTACACTGTCCGCTTTATTCCAGACTGTCTGGCAGACTTTGAGGACTTCATTTTAATTGAAACTCAGGCCCCATTCCCTCTAATTGTGCCCATTGAAGCCCGGCGCCCACCACCTATATTAACCTGTGAGTTCAGCACCAATGTGATCCTTTTTATTTTATGTGATATGTGATAGGGAGAGTCAAATGATGTAAAGTCAATATAAAGTTTTATTTGGCATTTATATACAGTATATTTGGAGTTTGTATTTGTACGTCTGTTCTCACTCAATAACGGATTAAATTGGATTGTATTAAAAGCAGCACATTAGTCAGTAAACAGGATCCTGCCATAACTGTCTCAACTCTCAAGGTGTTCATCGGCATTGTGCGTATTCATAATCTGCATAGACCAAGATGTTAATAATGTTATTCGTTCTTTTGGAAGCCTGATTAATTCAATTCAGGGTCATGTATAACCATTCCCTATTCTGATAACTTCAGGGTCAAAGCAGGAACCAACAACATGGTGCCAAGCTGATCTCAGAGTATTCTCATGCATGATGCCAACACAGCAGCTCACGCTAGAGCCACCAAACCTTCATGAATTTTTTACATGCAATATTCTTAAGACTGAAACCAAAGTCAAACATAAAAGGCACTGGGAAATAAAGTAATTACGACAGGTGGAAGAACAGGGGAAGAGAAAGTGAAGGAGACCAAAGCGGAGGTGGATGGATAAAGTAAAAAAAGATTTGAAGGAAAAGGGCTTGATTGGGAAGGAGGTGCAGGACTGACCTATTTGGAGAAGGGCAAACAGGGAACATCGACCCCACAAAGAAGTGGGAAAAGATGAAGAGGAGGAAGAGGAAGAAGAAGAGGCTACTGATCAGATTAATCCAAGATGCAATACAAGTCTCTCTATTATAAAAAAAATCCTGGAGAGAAACGTTAGGGCATCGAGATGTGATCTTCACGTTAAGATCACGGAAGTCAGTTAAAAGACCCGCGAAGACCTTAAACATGAGACATTGTGCCAAGAGATTGCCCAGGACTGTCTCGCGATGACACAAAACATGAGATTCTTGCAAGACACACCCTACTTACAATCAATATCAAATAAGACAACGGGGCAGCAAAACATTCAGTCTTGTGAAGGATATGAGCACACACAGATCCAGGGTCTCAGCGCATATAAAGCGTATAAGGACAATATGTTATAGATGAAACGTCGATGACTAAGCGAAGAAGAAAGAGCAGCTTAGAGAAAAGAGACTCAAAAGCGTTGGAGAGAAAAAAGAGCAAAAAAGAAAAAATAATCTAGGTGCAAATTCAGAAAATAAGGAAAGTAATTATCAGCCCGTAACAAGTGGAATTGAAACAAAGCACGTCGAATCGGGCTCAGAATTAAAAGACAGAGTAAAAGACAAAGTAGAACTTCATAAACACGTTCAGAAACGTTGCCGCTATACACATGCAGAGCAGATTATGAAAGCAGTGGAATTCGAAAGGCTCAAAAAAAAAAACGTATGCGCGATACAAATGTGGAGAAAGTTAAAGAATATGAAAGTAGGAAAAAGTATAAAAAAAAGAAAGTAAAGATCGCAGTAGCGCAAACAAATGTAAATTATTACTCGAAAAAAGGGAAAATAATCACCACGGACCAGGTGTCATTGGAAAAAAAAGCAGGACAAAGCGAGGTCAGAAATAAAAGACAGAGTAGAAAACAAAGTAAAACGTCATAAAGAGGTTAAAAAACAAGGGGGCCAAACACATGCAGAGCAGGTTAGAGATAATGAAAACAGTGGAATTCAAAAGACTCAAAAAAAACGTAGGCGCGAAACACACGCAGAGTGAGATACAGAATATCAAAGCAGAAAAAAACGACAGTGTCAAAGAAAGAAAGTAAACGTCACATTAGCACAAAAAAAAGAGAAATTATTACTTGGAGAAATAACTAAAAGACGAATAAAGATCAAATATATGGACACAGGTGATACGTCAGAAGTATGTAAATATTGTAAGGCTTTGACGTTTATGTCAGAGAATTTCAAAAGCAGAGTTTACCTCACATGCATTTATTGGTTACTTTGCAAAAAAAATTATTAGCAGCTGATGATGTCGATCGCTTTGTCTGTGCCAAAATTCCAAACAGAGAAACCTATCCTGAATTATGGTACAAAGTCATTAAACACATGTCTCACTGGCCTCATTTAAAAGATTCAGCATGTTGGGACTCCAAAGATTCCAAATATTGTTTTTACATAAGTTCTGAAATAAAAGTGAAACTAATGAAATAGCAACAATTCAAAGAAAAAAAAATCTTAAAAGTGTGTATCTGGAAAACCAAACACGGGGATTGGTGAGCGAAGCAAGCAGGGAGTTAATTAAAAGATTAAAGTTGTATAGTAAATTAGACAAATCCTAAATACTCATACAATTAAAAACAGGGCTGTTCACAGGACAGTTTAACGCACTAAGACATCACTCGCTGTCCTGTAGAACTCTTGATCCATGTAGCTACTGTCTTGTTTGTTATGTTTTTTTGCTCCATCATTTTCCTAAGATCTATCCTTGAAGCAATAGAAAACCCACAAGTCTTCCATAAATGACCAGAAAGATTTAGGTGCAGGCGTAATGCAGATAATTACAGGATCCGCCAACAAAGTAAAGTTAACCTGGATAATAAAGAATTGTACAACACATGGTATTGTGCAAAAAGAAGAATAAAGATAAACATGTTGTTGTCTGCTTTCCCAACGCCAATCCATTCAAATGTTTAATAATAGTCAGTGCAGTCTCTACACCTTGTGAGGCATTATTATGATTGCAGAAGACATTTACCTTAAACCACAGGCACTGTACAATAAAGTGAGCATTTTGGGGGGCCTTGGGGGGGGGGTGCTCTTGGCTCTGCTTAAACACTTATTTATATGTCACTCACTGTATCACTAAGTTCACCAAAAAAAAGCAACGCAAGAAGAAAATTCTTCTATTAAGCTGGTTCAATATGTCCCAAAGCTACCCGTATGTAAAATTCTGATTGTACAAGCTTGTAACTACAGAATCCTGACATGTTCAATGTGTGCACAATAGATTATTTATTAAGGGCTAGTTACTTAGCTATTGGTAGACTGATAAAAATCATATATACAGTGATATACAGAGTGTTACATTGGGACCCTACATCTCAAGGACATGCAGGTTGGGTTAATACTGTATGTAATTCTAAATTAGTGAACTTTTGTGTCTTGTCCAGGTCTTTCAAGTTTAGAAAATAAATAATGGAATAAATGCACAATTTCCAATTATCATATCTCTGTTAGTACTTCATAAATCTGTGTCATCTTTTCTCCACTTCTTAGTGCCCCGAGTACTGGATTGTGGCTACTGCTTGGTTGGTGGTGTGAAGTTTACGGAGTTTCTGTGCAGGAATGAAGGTTTAAGCCCTGGGAGGTTCTGTATTATGTCAAAAAAGCAATGGCCAGCTGCAAACTTTCGGGTAAATATTCTTTTTAGAATTCACAGTCTTTCTTCCTTAAAGGATAAGTATGTTATTTTTCAAGTTGGAAGTTACTTCTTCACAAACATGGTATTTATTAATTTGCCACAAAAAAAACTGTGCTCTAAAGTGAAACTTTAATTTATATATCCATCCATCCATCCATTATCCAACCCGCTGAATCCAAACACAGGGTCACGCTGGAGCCAATCCCAGCCAACACAGGGCAGGAACCAATCCCGGGCAGGGTGCCAACCCACCGCAGGACACACACACCAAGCACACACTAGGGCCAATTTAGAATCACCAATCCACCTAACCTGCATGTCTTTGGACTGTGGGAGAAAACCAGAGCACCCGGAGGAAACCCACGCAGACACGGGGAGAACATGCAAACTCCATGCAGGGAGGACCCGGGAAGCGAACCCAGATCCCCAGGTCTCCCAACTGCGAGGCAGCAGCACTACCCACTGCGCCACCGGGCTGCCCTAATTTATATATATATTTTATATATATATTTTTTTTTTTTTTGCCTGTTCTTGTGTTTTAAAATGGAGCTACATGGGGGCAGGTTCACATGTGAAAACAAAAGTCTTAAAATATACCATAAACGTACACTTTGAAGCTGGAAAAGTTTCAATCTAAGAAAATGTGCCTTCCGCATTTTTGAGGCATGCTTGTAACAGCCAAGTAAAGTGCTATAAATGTTTATCACAGATTGTTGGGACTATTTTTCTTGAGGTAAGGATATGTTTCCTGCTAACTTGTCTGTTCATCTTTAGTTGGAGTTTTACATTTTGCACAGGTGCACCATTTTTGGCAGTTGTCCTTAATGTTTTCGTAGCTTCATCAACAGTTATGTCTGCCAGTGCTTGTAAAAAATGATGCTGTGCACAAAAGTGTGCCAAGTATCTGATAAAGTGGCAGAGCTGTCAGTATGCCATGAAATCATTTCATCTGCCATCAAATGTATGACGACTGTGCAAAATTCAAAACATATCCCTGGGCCAGTGTACTCTATACATATTTTTATTTCTTTTACCATGTGTATTGTAATCATTTTTTATATGGGATGCTGACACATATACTAAATAGTGAAGAACGAACCCCAAGGAGTTCACTTCGATGTAAGTTTGGCAAATGTTCAAGATCTTCATCAAACTCGTGAAATGCATTGACGGCAATGGGGAAGGAGGAACTGAACTAATTTTGTAAAATTTTTTTTACACTGGACCATGTGGTGGTAGATACATGCTGGCTCTCCTGAATATGAGTGCACCAATCTGTCTGAGCCCAGTGGTGGCAGAAGGTTGTAAAATCTTGAATTGAATGGACCAGACATAAATATCAGTCATTCTCCAACCCGTTATATCCTAACACTGGGTCACGGGGGTCTGCTGGAGCCAATCCCAGCCAACACAGGGCGCAAGGCAGAAACAAATCCCCGGGCAGGGTGCCAGCCCACTGCAGGGCACACATACCCACACACCAAGCACACACTAGTGACAATTTAGGATCGCCAATGCACCTAACCTGCATGTCTTTGGACTATGGGAGGAAACCGGAACACCCGGAGGAAACCCACGTGGACACGGGGAGAACATGCAAACTCCAAGCAGGGAGGACCAGGGAAGCAAACCCAGCTTTCCTTCAGACGTAAATATCCTCTGAGGTCAATGGATGTATCAGATGATGTTATTGTTCTCCCTTTGCCCCTGATTCCTAAATTGTTCTCCTCTTCTTCAGTCAGTGGCAACACCCGGTTTTGTGGAGAAGCCCCCCTTTGCATTGGGACCTTTCTTCTTTGAGTTACTGCCAGGCGAGGCCACCCTGCTAGAGGTTAGTGTCACCTTTTGCTTCTGCTTAACTTGTCCTGAGCTATCAATGCAAGTTTTATTTGTGAATGTTTGTTAGCTTGACTCTTATCTTAAGTCACTATTCTTTTATAAGTTTACCGAAATTTGAATATGTCTGAAAAGACTGATGAGACAGTCCTATTGTAAACCTGCATGAAGAGGAGTGATCCTAGGATGATGGTTAGGGAGTCTTGTATTGAAGCGATCCTAAAGGAATTACCAAGGTGCACATAAGGGGCCCAGTCACACAATCACCATAAGAATATAAGAAAGGGGACACAAAAGCAACAGCTTTTGGGTTTTAATAATTGGGCAAACAAGTGACACAAAATACAGGCAATAATTCATTCTGTGGGTTAGGGCAGCCACTATCATATTTATTGGATTTTGGGCATTTTGATCTTATCCCTGGTCTCTAACATATTGTGTTAGCTCCACAAATATATCATGTTCAATGCTGGGAATTGTCAACGGAGATGAATGCGTCAGTTAGCTGAGGTGTTCTCAGTGTTCCAGATGTTGTCTTCTCCAGTACTGTAGGGGTGTGCAGAGGTTCAAAGTGTAAGGTTCAGAGAGAAGCAATTCCCAAATTCCAGGAATAACCAGATTAGCAGCTGCAGTATGCCGTCATATCAGGCAAGCAGCAGTTGTGGGGGTCAAAATGACAGGGTGTGGTAGCACATTTTGTAACATTAGTATAATATTGTTGTTGTACAATAAACCAATCAGTGTCTAACTAGGAATTTTCCCACCCCTTTTATAAAAGGCCTTGAAAAACAAACAGCTCTCTTGGCCTTTTTCCTGGCAGAACCCATAAAGTGCTTTGTAATGGATTTTATATAGAATAAGAATGAAAACAATGGCAAGCAAAAAAGCGAGCACTGTAACACAGTGTTAATAATAGTAGTAAAATAAGAAGAAAAATATATTGTACATGAAAGTATAATATTTCATAAGCAGGCTATTTAAGTGAGCAGACCAGAGTGACACACTGAATGTTATTATTAATCTTCACTACTGCATTCAAACTTCCTCACAGATGACCCACAAAGTGAACCAAAATGTCAATCTTTACCTTCAGCTCCTTGTGTATTAATTTTTCCAAATTTCATTCTTTTCAGCTCCTTCATTTTCTCACTGCTAACTTAGTCTTTTCCTTTCTGGTCCAGGTAGCCTTCCTCCCTCCATCTCCTGAAGCCTTCTCGGAAGTCTTCACCATTGTGTGTGACAACTGTCAAGTAAAGGAGATCACAGTTACAGGTGGGTATCGGAGTTTTGTTTGTGATATGTATTGATCTGGCATGATTGAACATTCGCTGAGTGTGATGGTACGGGTTAGCTCCATGCTACTTGTTTCACCCAGGAGCCCCTTGATCCCAGATCATTGATATTCATAACTGAGATGAGCCGGGCAAACGAGGACACACACATACAGCAAGGGGTACGTACAAATAGTGAGCAGTGCTTTTATTAACATCCAACAAATCAAGTGCTCAAAAATGCACTTTAAAATCCTCATAAATAAATAAATAATCCATTAAAATTAGAGCGAATCCAAGGAGGTTAAAATGTCTACATATATGTCCAGATAAAATGAGGTTAAAAATCCATGGCAGGTAAAATCTTTAATAAATAAATGCACAGTCAAAGATGTGTAAGCCCTAGTGCATCCTACTAAGAACAGACATCTCCCCAGCTTACCCACTATGGATCCCTCAGCATAAGAAGACATCCCACCAACATGCATGGCCACCCCTCTAATATAGGCTCGGGTTCCTACTGTTTACAGGCACCCAGCAGGGCTCCCAATCTGAGCCTTGCCTTGCTCCATTTGTCTTCCACTGCCTCTCCCCGGACTTACGCGGGAGCCTGCTGATAGGATCGGGTCACTCCAGCTGCCATGAATATACAGCCGTGTTGACCCTCTTCAGCCCCCTTCGAGCACCCGTCCTACACTCCCCCTGGAGCGCTTCTACCCAGCTGCCTGCCTTCATCCACCTGCACACTGCTTACACGCCTGCCGCCTTCGTCATCCCATCTTTCAACCTCTGTCTTCCCTTATTGCTCCCAATTCTTTCTTTCTCTCACTCGTTCTTCCACTTCCCCCTTTGTCCCTTTTATCTCTCCTACCTAATTGGGTGCAGGTGCAACAAACCGCCTTGCTCCGAGGCATAACTAAGTTGCCTGTCTGATCCATCCGCTTCCACATGTGTATGTGGCAGGATCAGCCAAGTACCCTATTCGGGGCATGATTATTTATTTAAAATTATCCCGACGCCACGGACAGCTTATCACACACTTCCCTCCACAAGGTCCCAGTTGCATGGGAAGGCTCCAACCTTCTTACACCCCACTGCAACTGGTGGCCCAGGTCTATGACGTAGCCTTACACTGCACTAAAACCAAACCCCATTCTTAAACCAAAACCAAGCCCCCTTTGTAAAAACAGAACATTAAAAGTATAAAAACCATTAAACCATCAATCAATAAATAAAGTCCATTAAAAAGCTCAAAATTCTAAAATGTCCTTCTCCAGCTTGAGTCCCATGGGTTCTTAAACAGTCTGGCACCTACCCCTTGCTGCATGTGTGTGTCCTCATTTGCTTGCTGTAACCAGCAGGGACCTGAGACTGTATTAGAGGGGTGGCCGTGCATGTTGGTGGGATGTCTTCTCGTGCTGAGGGATCCATAGTGAGTAAGCTGGGGAGATGTCTGTTCTTAGTCAGATGCACTAGGGCTTACACATCTTTGACTGTACATTTATTTATTAAAGATTTTACCTGCCGTGGATTTTTAACCTAATTTTATCTGGACGTATATGTGGATATTTTAACCTCCTTGGATTTGCTCTAATTTTAATGGGTTATTTATTTATTTATTTATAAGGATTTTAAAGTGCATTTTTGAGCACTTGATTTATTAGATTTTTAATTAAAGCACTGTTCATTATTTGTAACTACCCGTTGCTGTATGTGTGTGTCCTCATTTGCCCGGCTCATATCGGTTATGACTATCGACAATCCGGGATCAAGAGGCTCCCGGGTGAAACAAGTGAAACCTGGACCATCACACTGAGATGCACATGCTTAGTTTGCATTGACATAATGTCATCCATTCTCACACCTACGTAAGGACCATGGGGTCCACAGTCTATCCCAGCAGTGTCTGGAATGAGGCAGAAAGCATCCCTTAATGCCAGTCTATTGCAGGGCACACTGGGACCAATTTACAGTCACAAGTCAATCTAACACTCTGAATTGGACTTGGGATTCACACTCAGCCCCTAGTTTTCCCAGTCACTTACACTTCGCCCCGTTATCAGGGTCTCTAGCTGTGCATCATTAATTAATCCTGTGATTGGAGGAGCAAGAAAAAAGCCAAGAAAATGTCTGTTTAGAAATATATTTTACTAAGCTTGAAATGCCTCTAGCATAAGAGCTTCTGGGACAGCTTCTGCATCTCATATGCTTGCTCAATTGCTTTAGTTATGATATTCTCATCACTGCTCTTTCCATTTCATTTTTTAATATCTGACCACTTTTTCTCCACTTCGTCCAGGTTCAGGAGAACTAGTTGCATTACAGTTGACCTCTATCACTGGAGGAGAGGACAGCCCCTACCCAGAGGAGATTACTGACCTGTCTGCTAATCACTTTGTCCGCTTTGAGCCTCTTAATCCTCATTCCGTTGCGAGAAAAACAATTGTCATACACAACGCCACGTAAGTGTCTCTTTGTCAGTATCACTATGTGGGGTTTTTGGATGAAATGCTGTCAGCACTCACCTTGAAGGGCAGAAGAATGGATTGGGAGGTGGCGGGTGAAACCCACTTGCAGATATAAAGGCATGTCACTGTCCTTTAAAAAGTTCCCTGGCATGTTGGTCCGCCAGAAAAGTATGAGTTGAGATCTATTGAACAAGAATAAAAGTGAAACACTGGCAATGAATGATGAAGAGTACACAATCTAGGATTTGGAGCTCTTCACTAATCTCTCCCCACTCTTCACTTGTCATCTTTAGCTGTTTGCCATTCAGCCGTGGATTTCACATTTGGTTGGCAAGTGGTCACTGTTCTACTATCTAACATCAGACCCTGCAGTTTGTTGTCTGCAGTGGCTTTATGCAGTAACATTTTAGTCTCCACATTTGTGACTCTAGTATTACTAGCACACAAATTGAGGAGACTGTGTTTGAATCAAGACATAGCATGAATAGACACTGCAAAATCTTCTTGCATACTCTTTCTACTATAAAATGTTCAAAACTTTAAATGTACAAAGTCAGAAGTGTAAAAAGTATAATAATAATAATAATAATAGTAATACTGTATATCAAAACATGTCGTTTGTGTGGTATATGGGAAAACTTCTTAGGTGTATAGTCATTTACCATGCACTGTTCAGCACAACAATTCATCTCAACAACAATTCTTTCGATCGCGTCATCAAGAAATAATTTCAAGTAAGTGGATCTTGGCTGTCATTGTTCACTTCACTTTTATTCCTTAGTTATTTACTCCATTTGTCTTCTATATCTTAACCTCCTTAATGTTACATTTTTTCTCAATTAATAATAAAATGCATTGTATTTTTTGACTTGAAAAATTACATTTTTATTAAATTTCATCTATCTACTGTAAAATGTGCAAAACACTAAATGTCAGAAGTATAAAAAGTATAATAATAATAATAATAATCTTCCTATATAATACGCTAACATGGCTGTTCGTTTGTCCATCCAGGATTTTAAGTCACTTGTAGCTCACAAACCATTTGACCTATTGACCTGAAATTTGGTACACATATACTACGTGACATCTACTATCCACTTTCAGAGTGATGATTGACCTCTAAGGTTATTCCTCTTTTTATTTTTATTTTATTTTATTGTAAAATCAATTCTCGGCAGCGGCCAGTAGGACGGCCGTGTGGTGCATGCGTATGGGCGCGATTCTCATCCTTACCGCCTTCGCCGTCACTTCCCCTACCTCTTCATATCTTAAATCATTCTTGAGGCAGACTGAAGACTTAAGTGCCAGCTTAAGTGAAAAATTAAGGAAAACGTACTAAGTAATTGCAACACAAACACTGACTTAATCAGTTTTAACGTGAAAGATGCCGATGAAAGAAGAGGAGAAGCAGCCCGCTAGGGTGGAGAAAAGAAGAGCTGCTCAGGAAGCAGCAAGCGCATCAACCTCTGAGCAAATGAATTCTAAACGTACAGAGAAAGAGGATGAAAACTAGGAATGCTCAAGTCAAGTGTATTCACTGCACGTTATAGCGCAGTACGCTGTTAACTGGTAATAATAATAATAATACCGTATATACTATCAAAATATGTCTTTTGTGTGGTATATCTTTGAACAGGAAAACTGCGTAGGTGTACGGTCATTTACCCTTCACTGCATAACAATTTGTCTCAACAACAATTCTTTCGATCACGTCATCATCAAGAAATAACTTCAGGTAAGTAAGTGAATTTTGGCTGTCAATGTTCACTTTTATTCCTGGCTGTCCCATAAAATCAAAATGAGGTAGTGCTGGTTTATTTGAAGCAGGGTCAACAGAAACCCAAACGCAAGCCTCACTTTTGGATTCATCTGAATCACTTTTGGTTTCACTGTCCGTTTCAATTTCACTGCCTGAAGATAGATTCACTTTGTCGTCGCTGCTGATGAAAGGTCCCTCACCATCACTGCTTGTATTACATTCAATAAATAACGTGCAACACCTAGACTGCTGAAAATCGTTTCTTACGAGACACCATTACGAAGCTAGGTGATGATTCATCAACACTGTTGCCCGAGTAGTGATCGGGACTAAAGCTTTTAGCACTGTTTTCACAGCCTGAGTATTGCTGGGCTCTAACAATAGGGAGGTTAAAGACTTAATTATGTTAAATGAATTAGCCCAGAGTAATAGCTTGTTGTGACCTGGGGCCTCATGTATAAACTGTGCGTACGCACAGAAATGTTGCTTACGAATGTTTCCACGCTCAAATCGCGATGTATAAAACCTAAACTTGGCGTAAAGCCACGCACATTTCCACGGTAACTCATACCTTGGCGTACGCAATTTCTCCGCTCGGTTTTGCAGACTGGCGGCACCCAGCGTCAAAGCAGTGCTACTGTTCCTGTGTGATCACCCTTTCTTTCTTAGCTCCACATTCCTGACGCGGCTTTATAAATACACTGAAACTAACTGCATATTGTTTATTAGTGTAATGCATCTGATTGTAATTAACCAGTAGCAATATAATGGTCCAGGGAATAGCCATAGTATTCCAAATACCATAACTGCTTTAGCGTTGTTACGCTCATTGCATCTTGTTCGTCTTTTTGCTGCTCCTGTTAAGGGTTGCCACTGCAGATCATCTTTTTCCATATTACTCTCACTGCACCACTCGGAGTATTTATATCACTGTATCTGAGTGTGAATCACAGCAGCAGCTGATCGGAAAGAGAATTATCGGTATACAGTTTCAAGTACACACTACCTCAACCACGGCAAAAAGCGTCAAAGCCTTTCCTGTACGGACCTCGTGTTTCAGAAACAGTTTCATCCCAAGAACTATAAACGTACTCAATCAGTCCATCAAGTGCTCCTTGTAGAACTGTTTGTACTTATAAGTACAATCATCTCACTGTAAACTTACACTACAGTTATAATATTGCACAACCTGCGCTACTTTATAAAGCGCGTATGATGACAATATCATTTTTAAGATGAAATGCAGCAAAACATGTTGCTTATAGTATACAGATAAAACTTTAACTTCATTTAAATAATCTGCATTGTTAATAATTAAACATATGAGGACACGGCGCCACAGCGTATAGCTGGTTCACGGATAGCTCCTGCCTTGCGCTGTATTATTGCTGGTGCTGACGCGACACTGGAAGGATAGATGGATAGAATAATTAAACATGTACTACGAAGACATTTCAATGTTCCATAAAAGTTTTGAAGAATCGGCGTTCTAAGCTTACAGATGACTTAACGTCTATTATAGAGCTGATTGTATGGCGATTGGGCATTTGGAGAAAGAAAAGTACGTTTGAAAGAGACAGTACTTCTGTAATAAATTATTTCATCGAAGGTCGCACATGGCGCAGCAAGCCTCTTGCGTGAGATATGAACAATCACTGCGCCACCGTGTTCCCATGTTTAATAACATGCTTTCATTGCTATCATCATGAAAATGATATCACGTATACATCTCAGTATTTTAATTATTCAGAGAGCTGTAATATCTCGAATGTAATGGATTCTGTGTCCTGTCAGAGAAAGAGAAAGAACGGACGCACGTAGTGATTTACACACATAGAGCACATAGAAGATCAAATACAGAACAAAGCATTTAACGTGCTACTTGAGAAACTAGTAAAATAAACGATTTTAAGATGAAGTTTATGATGTTCTACTTTAATGGCAAAATAAACTACGTGGTTAAAGTGGAAATTTTGAGATTAAAGTTGACATTTCGTGCTTTTTTCCCACTGTGTGCCAATTTTTTTTTGTCTGTACCCTAATAAGCTTTCATATGACATTCAGATGGTGGGCTACAAGTCGCCTTTTAACTGCGACTTTGATATGTGATTTCTTTTTTATTTCGGGTACTGTGCGACTTTGTGAACTTGATCTTTCGAGTTTCTCCGACACTCTGTCACTCGATCAACTTTCTTTTGTTGATTATACCACTGTTTAAACCAACAAATAGTACGTTTTTCCTTTGCCTCCACTTGGTATTCACTGAAATTCTTATATTTTCCCCTGTGCTTTTCCCATTGTCTTTTCACAGAAGGCTATTTATATTGATTTGCATATTCAAAGTGGCGTAATTCTGGGAGGAGTTGGGGCGGGACAGAAGGCGTGTGCACGTGCATTACTTTTCATGCTGATCGGGATTTATGTAGTGGAAGAACGTAAAATTTTGCGTGCACACAGATTCCTGCATCTGGATTTTTCTGTGCATACGCACAATCCCGCTTTTGTGCTTACGCCATGTTATAGTGTGAGTTCTACGCACGGCGTTATACATGAGGCCCCTGATGTCCTATCCAGAGTTGGTTACTTCCTTATGCCAAATGTTTCCATAACCCACAACGCACAACCTTAAAAGGATCTTGCAAAGACATTCAGGTAGAATATTTCAATAATCAGAGAAAGTAGTTAATGCCAGGCAAGTACGTTTTCCCACATGTTTCACAAGTCATATGCAGGCATTGTCCAAAGACATTCATTATCACCTGGATCCTGTCCCTAATCCGGGGACAGTAAACATAACACATATTACAATTGAAAGTACAAATCAGATTTACGGCCACTTTGTCAAATGCTATTGGAAAGTCTTGAGAAAAATATCACCCTGACAAAAGACTCCAGGACAAGGTCTGTGAATGTCAACACCAGAAAGCAGGATGTGGCGTGAATGGAGGTATCTTAGGCAAAGCAGTTCTTTACAAAAAGATAGGATAAAGACAAAGAAAAGCTTAGGTGAGAGCAATGGAAGGCCAGGGGCATTAATCTACAGAAAAGGGTGAAAGTCAAAGAAAAAAAAGGTATGTCTTTGCGTTAATGCGCTCTATAAGCAGTGAGAAGTAATTAGTAGGCAGTGTGGCCTGGTACCTAAGGCACCGCAACACAAGGTCACAGAACGTCTATATGGATATGCAGATAAGCAAAGGATGCGCATTGATTAATTCTTTCTCTCAGCCCCAGGACCCTGGGTTCAAATCCCAGTCTGTATATGTAGAGCCTGGACATTCTTCCTTTGTTTGTTTTTTCTTCTGCATCCTAAAGAAATTCATGTCAGGCTAAGCTGTCCAGGTACAGATGAGTGTGCACAGGGCTGTCCTGGGATGGACTGGCATCCCATCTAGGGTGGTTCTAAACCTGATGCTCCTTGGAAAGCCCCCCCATTGCTCCACAACGCTTAAGCTGAATTAACAGGGCTCAGTAAATGAATGAATGCTTTTTTTGAAGGTGTTCCTGTCTATTACTGAGTTACCTGAAATGTAACACCCTGAAGTGAAATACTACATGCTTCCTTGTAAGGTTCATTATACAAGATGAACTGCAGAGTATCTTTTATCGGTCACTTAGGTTTGTTTGTGCATTCACTCTATGCCTTTCCTTCAATTACAGCATCTTTTGCCCGTATTGAATAACTCGGGCGCCGCCACAAGTGGCAGCCTTTCCAGCAGCTCCGTGTACGACTTGATCTTTCTACCTTTTTATCTATTTTATCTATTTCACTGATGTGACTGTGTGCAGAGGGTGCAGACCCATAAATACCTGGGAGTGCAGCTGGATGATAAACTGGACTGGACTGCCAATACTGATGCTCTGTGCAAAAGAGGACAGAGCCAACTATACTTCCTCAGAAGGCTGGTGTCCTTCAACATCTGCAATAAGATGCTGCAGATGTTCTATCAGACGGTTGTGGCAAGCGCCCTCTTCTACGCAGTGGTGTGCTGGAGAGGCAGCATAAAGAATAGGGGCGCCTCACGCCTGGACAAACTGGTGAGGAAGGCAGGCTCTATTGTAGGCACGGAGCTGGACAGTTTGACATCTGTGGCAGAGCGATGGGCGCTTAGCAGGCTCCTGTCAATCATGGAGAATCTACTGCATCCACTAAACAGTATCATCTCCAGACAGAGGAGCAGCTTCAGCGACAGACTGCTGTCACTGTCCTGCTCCACTGACAGACTGAGGAGATCGTTCCTCCCCCACACTATGCGACTCTTTAATTCCACCCGGTGGGTGTGGGGTAAACGTTAAAATTATACAAAGTTATTGTCTGTTTTACCTGCATTGTTATCACTGTTTAATGTAATTTTTTTTTTATCAGTATGCTGCTGCTGGAGTATGTGAATTTCCCCTTGGGATTAATAAAGTATCTATCTATCTATCTATCTATCTATCTATCTATCTATCTATCTATCTATCTATCTATCTATCTATCTATCTATCTATCTATCTATCTATCTATCTATCTATCTATCTATCTATCTATCTATCTATCTATCTATCTATCTATCTATCTATCTATCTATCTAATCACATCTACAGATAAGACATCTTTACCTCCCAGCTCTGCTGAGCATTAGTATACACACTGTTACAATTTCCACTTTGTCACACCCAACGCACATGATAGTTGCTCATCTGCATACTTCCTGTTGCTAGGCAACATCACTCACACAGCTGTCACATGAGGCTCATTTTGAGCTCATTTCCTTTGAATTTTTAAGGATCTTGGAAGTGACAGGAGCTCTGCCATGAGGCGGTTACTGAGTATTTCTGAAGTTTTTCTTAATCTTTCTTTCTTCTCTGTTTTGGAAATTTGCATTCATATTTTCTGCTTTGTGTTTTTCCTTGAGCGCTGCTGCCTCACAGTTTGAAGACCCGGGTTCGCTTCCCGGGTCCTCCCTGCGTGGAGTTTGCATGTTCTCCCCGTGTCTGCATGGGTTTCCTCTGGGTGCTCCGGTTTCCTCCCACAGTCCAAAGACATGCAGGTTAGGTGCATTGGCAATTCTAAATTGTCCCTAGTGTGTGCTTGGTGTGTGGGTGCATGTGTGTGTATGCCCTGCGGTGTGCTGGTGCCCTGCCCAGAGTTTGTTTCCTGCCTTGCGCACTATGTTGGCTGACCCCCGTGACCCTGATGTTAGGATATAGCGGGTTGGATAATGGATGGATGGATGAATGTTTTTCCTTGACCATATTTTTAAATCCTCCTTGTTTCCAACCACACCAACTTTTGAACTCCTTTTGGCAAATTTTAAATACTTTTGAGAATGACCACGTTTCTGCATTTCTTCAGTTGTCTTCACATTTTATCCTCCTTTTTGGAGCCCTCTTTCAAGATTACACAGATATTTCGGCACGTTGTAGCAAAGCTGTAAAGCAAATAATCCATTGCATAAGTGCATTTGGGGTTATTTTATGGTTTCTACCACATTGAATTTGTTTTTGAAGTTATTTAATATTTTAAATGTGATTAGAAAAAAGTTTTATTTTATTCTCTTTCTGTTTCTTTGCCAGAACGCAACAGTATGTGTTACTTGACGATGAACTTCTCATCACTTATGTCACTGGTTGTAATGAACTAAATATTGCAGCGATCACATTGCACGTTATCCTTCAGTGGATAAAACTCATTGAACTTGAATTTTAGGGTAGTTAGTTGATTTATGAAGTTGCCTTAATGATATTTGTCATCATACAGTTTTTGACTTCGACTTCTGATTCTCATTTAGCCCTTTGGTTGCTTTATCATTTTGGCTCAGACAACTGTTTTTCCTGACTGAGTATAATATTTTCTTCATATTACCTTCTCCTGGTTACATTCTAGTCTTACAATAATATTTCAACAGCAGTGTGTGATAACAGAATTAAATAAAGGTATAAGCTCCGAGTACATGGGCACCACGGGTGGTACACCTGTTGTCATGAATGGGAACAAATTTAACTTTTTTAAAGGACATGAGATCTGACATGAGATGAAGGTTCCCCTCTCTGCATTCCAATAAGAAAAACCTTTTTGGTTAGCTATCTATTCTCAGCTGAAGCTTTTATCAAAAGTATTAAATTATTAATGTTGTTGTATTTGGGTGGCGCAGTGGTAGCACTGCTGCCTCGCAGTTAGGAGACCCGGGTTCTCCCCGTGTCTGCGTGGGTTTCCTCCCACAATCCAAAGACATGCAGGTTAGGTGGATTAGCGATTCTAAATTGTCCCTAGTGTGTGCTTGGTGTGTGTGTGTGTGTGTGTGTGTGTCCTGCGGTGGGCTGGCTTCCTGCCCAGGATTTGTTCCTGTCTTGCGTCCTGTGCTGGCTGGGATTGGCTCCAGCAGACCCCTGTGACCCTGTGTTAGGATATAGTGGGTAGGAAAATGACTGACTGACTGTCTTTGTATTTAATTTTGCCACAACACCATCTTGATTAGCATTGGGCACTACCATTGTGTAGCCCGGTTGCTACGTTTAACCCTTGCTATGTAGGGGCATGTTCCCTGAAGTCACAGTTAATTATGTCATTAATGAAATTATATAAAAAGCTGCCATTGTGATTAATATGCTGTCCAGCTTGTTGGATTTCTAAACTAATTTTTGCACTTTTGAGTTTTTTTTGTTTTTGCATCGATTTAATCTTGCTTAATCCTCGATCAAGTTTTCGCCTCGTCCCTTTGGTAAGGCGCTTATCTTTTTCTTATTTTCATACTTACTTTGCCATGCTGGTTTGTAGTGGTTCACTTCCAGGTCATCTGTGCTTCAGTCTTTACATCCTATTGGTGTCAGAACACCTGTTTACAGAGGCAAAATTGTGTGGGGCATGGGATGGATATGGCAAAAAAAAAAAAACAAAATTTTGGTATAACAAGCTAAAAGTCATTATAGCAAACATTAGATAAAAATGGATGACCATACTAGATTACAACAATCAGCAAGACATACAGGGCACAGCCTGTCAGCCTGAAGTAATATAGTGATGCCTGTTCAGGTGGGATTAAGCTCTGATTCCTAGCAGCTCTGTCCTCTACAGGGTCCAAAAATTAACGGATGAAAGTCACAAAAAAGAGCCTGATATCTGCAGACTTGAACACTTCAAACTGGCTGCATCTATTAACATAATCCGCTAAAACCAAAAGACAGGAACATTGGAGTATCATGGGCATGTGTCCCTCAAACAGCTGAAAATACACATATACTGTACATTATATATAAGGGAGAGGTGCATATGTGTGTGTATTTTATGTGTAATTTTAAATTTGTAACGAATTGTCTAGTGCAGGGGTGTTGAACTCCAGGCCTGGAGGGCTGCAGTGGCTGCAGGTTTTCATTCTAACCCTTTTCCTAATCAGTGACAAGTTTTCACCACTGATTACCTTCTTTTCTCTTCATTTTAATAGCCCATCTTTTTAAGGATTCAGTTGTCTGAATTGATTCTTTTTTAAATGACAGCCAAACAGAACAACAGATGACCAGCAAATTGGGGCTTGAAACTCCAATTTCACTTCAACCAGTTTCTTAATAAGAAGCTGATTCTTGCTCGTTATTTAATTCCATGGCCTGTTGCTGCTCTCATTCTGCCACAACAGGAATTTCCAAAATTGTTGATTTTCTATTTTTTCTAAGAACACCGTCAAAATGTTTTGGTGACCTGAGAGATCAGCCTTACTGAGACCTACACCTTTCTTTCTTTTCAGATATTGTGTGATGGGCACAGTTGAGCTGGTCATGTGGTGACTTATTTTGTGTCTCATTATTGTTTGGCTGCTAATTAAGGAAAAAGAAACAACTACAGTGGTGTGAAAAACTATTTGCCCCCTTCCTGATTTCTTATTCTTTTGCATGTTTGTCACACAAAATGTTTCTGATCATCAAACACATTTAACCATTAGTCAAATATAACACAAGTAAACACAAAATGCAGTTTTTAAATGATGATGTTTATTATTTAGGGAGAAAAAAAATCCAAACCTACATGGCCCTGTGTGAAAAAGTAATTGCCCCCTTGTTAAAAAATAACCTAACTGTGGTGTATCACACCTGAGTTCAATTTTTGTAGCCACCCCCAGGCCTGATTACTGCCACACCTGTTTCAATCAAGAAATCACTTAAATAGGAGCTGCCTGACACAGAGAAGTAGACCAAAAGCACCTCAAAAGCTAGACATCATGCCAAGATCCAAAGAAATTCAGGAACAAATAAGAACAGAAGTAATTGAGATCTATCAGTCTGGTAAAGGTTATAAAGCCATTTCTAAAGCTTTGGGACTCCAGCGAACCACAGTGAGAGCCATTATCCACAAATGGAAAAAACATGGAACAGTGGTGAACCTTCCCAGGAGTGGCCGGCCGACCAAAATTACCCCAAGAGAGCAGAGACGACTCATCCGAGAGGTCACAAAAGACCCCAGGACAACGTCTAAAGAACTGCAGGCCTCACTTGCCTCAATTAAGGTCAGTGTTCACGACTCCACCATAAGAAAGAGACTGGGCAAAAATGGCCTGCATGGCAGATTTCCAAGACGCAAACCACTGTTAAGCAAAAAGAACATTAGGGCTCGTCTCAATTTTGCTAAGAAACATCTCAATGATTGCCAAGACTTTTGGGAAAATACCTTGTGGACTGATGAGTCAAAAGTTGAACTTTTTGGAAGGCAAATGTCCCGTTACATCTGGCGTAAAAGGAACACAGCATTTCAGAAAAAGAGCATCATACCAACAGTAAAATATGGTGGTGGTAGTGTGATGGTCTGGGGTTGTTTTGCTGCTTCAGGACCTGGAAGGCTTGCTGTGATAGATGGAACCATGAATTCTACTGTCTACCAAAAAATCCTGAAGGAGAATGTCCGGCCATCTGTTCGTCAACTCAAGCTGAAGCGATCTTGGGTGCTGCAACAGGACAATGACCCAAAACACACCAGCAAATCCACCTCTGAATGGCTGAAGAAAAACAAAATGAAGACTTTGGAGTGGCCTAGTCAAAGTCCTGACCTGAATCCAATTGAGATGCTATGGCATGACCTTAAAGAGGCGGTTCATGCTAGAAAATCCTCAAATAAAGCTGAATTACAACAATTTTGCAAAGATGAGTGGGCCAAAATTCCTCCAGAGCGCTGTAAAAGACTCATTGCAAGTTATCGCAAACGCTTGATTGCAGTTATTGCTGCTAAGGGTGGCCCAACCAGTTATTAGGTTCAGGGGGCAATTACTTTTTCACACAGGGCCATGTAGGTTTGGATTTTTTTTTCTCCCTAAATAATAAAAACCACCATTTACAAACTGCATTTTGTGTTTACTTGTGTTATATTTGACTAATGGTTAAATGTGTTTGATGATCAGAAACATTTTGTGTGACAAACATGCAAAAGAATAAGAAATCAGGAAGGGGGCAAATAGTTTTTCACACCACTGTAATTGTCATTAGTCAAGTTAATTAGCAGCCAAAACTGGTCACTAATTTAGAAGATGATTAGAATGAAAACCTGCAGCCATTGTTCGACGCCCCTGGTCTAGTATATAAGAGGCTGGCAAGCAAGAATGGAGGGCACAGGACAGGGACAGGTTACAGGGTCCATGAAAGTCCCAGAAAAAAAAAATTAAAAACTGGCATAGAGAAAGGCACTGCCAGTGAGCAGTATGGCATGTTTTGTTAGGCAGTACATCAGAAATACAGTGCTATTCAAAATGAAAGAGCAGATTTCAAAAATGTATTTCAAACAAACTGTATAACACATTCCGCACATCACATCACTGGATAGAGGAAAGTTCAAAGTTTAAAAGCCTGCGTAAAAGTACCAGTGAATGCCACCGAGCACTGACTTCATTTTCATGCAAGATGGTGCCCCGCCTCATTTCCACTTGGAGGTCCGGCGTTACCTGAATGACACCATTCCAGGACGATGGATTGAAAGAGGTGGACAGCAAGATCTTACTCATCGTCTATGGCCTCCCAGGTCTCCAGACCTTGCCCCCTGCGATTTTTATCTATGGGGTTGCATTAAAGAAAGAGTGTTTGTTCCACTTGTGCCCGCTAATCTTCAAGATTTGCAACAACGATTTGAGGAAGCTGTGAATTCAGTAACTAGGGACCAGTTGACTCGTGTGTGGCAAGAAATGGTCTACCGTTTTGATGTTTGTCGCGCTACACATGGTGCTCATGTTGAGTGCATGCAGCCTCAAGGACCATAGGACCAAACTTTGAACTCTCCTTTAATCAGTGATGTGCGGAATGTGTTTCTGTCTTATACAGTTTGTGTGAAATACATTTTTGAAATCAGGTCTTTCATTTTGAATAGCCCTGTAGTTACTCTGTGAGTACAGCAGTTGGAGGACTGTCATGGAGAGTGGTAAAAGACTGTAAAATGTTCTCAAAACCTCAGGTAGGAACAGACAGCTTCTGCTTACAACAGACTAAATATTACAATGGACAGGCCGCCTGGAAGCTACTAAAAGTTCCCAGGCCCTTTGATTAGAAATGAAGGCTCAGGCATATAGCAGTACCTGGAGCCAGTGGTGGGAGCTGGAGAGGTAAGACTTTCAGATAGCTTTTTTGACTCCAACAGTATCCCCAGGAGGAAACTTAAAAGTCACTCCCTGCCAATGGCCTTCTAAATTTCGAGTTGGAAGGTGAGTCAAAGGAAAGGTTCACTAGGGGAAGGAAGAAAAGCGAGACAAGAAGGTAAGAGCAAGAGCGAGAAAGTTATATGCTTTGGTGTACTTTGATATGAGCAAGTGGGGGAGCCATCCCTTTGCAGGTGAGGCCACAGAGAGAGTAGCATTTGGGTTTTTGTTCAATTTACTTTTTGCTTTTCTCTTCTTGTTTTGTTCCCCTTTCCTTAATTAATTAATACCAAGATTTGTACAGTTTCATCTGTTTGGTGTCATTCTGGGACAGTTTCAGCGTGAATCTCAAAGTACAAGTGGTATTCTTTGAAAAATGTTTTTTTGTTCAACTTGCAGGCATCTGGAGTTGCCTTTCTGTTGGCGGATTGTGAAACCAAACCTGAAACCTGTTATGCCGAATGAGGTGCTGGACTTGGCTAACCTGGAGTACACTTTGGCCACTGAGACCGCATTTGACATCAGTCCAAACCTAGGGGCTCTTGCGCCACACCAGGATAATGAATTCACATTGAGTTTTTGTCCTTTGGAGGTATTTGGCTGATTATTCATTAAAGCAGAAAAGTGAAAATAAAATTAATTTATTGTTTTCTTTTAAAAAATGAAGTGCTATGAAACTAATTTATAAGTTATTTATAGATTGCATAGTATTCAGCTTATATTCGAACTCTGGCAAGGTCCGAGTTGGTTCCTATTCCGTGAACGATGGTTCTAGAACAGAACTCACCCCACCCATGTCTGATCCTAATTATAGATGGATGGATGCATTTTCAGGATTTATGATGTATATAAAAATGGGATGTTTAGAGACAGCAGCTCTAAAAATATTTTTATATACTTATAGAACAGACCATCAATTAACACATAAAGACAAACCCAACAAAAGAGTCACTTACAAGTAAATCTCCTGCATGATTTGAACTTTAGCTTTAAACTGTAAGTTAAAAAAAAAATCCATTCATATGAAGAAACCAGTCACTGGTGTGGTAATCTGAGTTAGTTTTCGCCCAAAACTTGATTTGTTTGAGCATTGTGTTTATACTGATCCTTTCTCTGATTATTGTTATATTTTATTGTTATGACAGTGACATCACTACTCTGTTCTGCCATAAGAAGAATTTAGTAAAACAATTCTGAAACTTTTAGAAGATAACCGAAACAGTTGATCTGGGAAGCCATGTAGACGAGCCCATCTGCTTTTATTAAACTCGAACGTCTCTGCTTCAATTAACTGTCAAAAACACAACTAGGAGATGGGCATAGTAAAAATACGCATACAAAGGTCAATACTGGGAGAGCAAAACACAGAAACAAAACCCTAAATTGAAGTCAATTACAATAGGATGCAGAAACAAAGAAAATCACACAAAGTCTTAAGAAATTATCCACAACCTTGGATGGCTAGGAATTGCCTGGTGCTGCCCTTTTGTTCTAGTGTGGTGATGACTTCATAGGTTGCACACATTTGGGTCATTTCCTTAGTGACATTAAAGCAATCGTAAAGAAAACAGTGGCACACATAACCAGCAAAATGACACATAAACAAGATGTGAAAACATTTAAATTCATTTAAATTTAAAACAAAAAAAACCTTTCCACTATTGGTTTCGGGGTGCTTCAAAACCTGAAACAAACCAGAAAAACACAACATTAATAAAGCAAAAAGGGTCACAATGAACTCATTCATAACACATGGCACCTTTGTTGATGGCCCTGACCATGTTGTGTACATTAACAACATCCATCGCTGGTCACTGGGTTGGACATGTCCATTTTGTGTACTGTATCTCATTTCATATTTCCTGTAAAAGACAGTGGTGTGGAAGAGTTTATATGAGTATTGGGTCCCTTTTCTGTCCCCCAAGTTTCTGTCTCTCTCTCATTTTGATGTTATAGGAAGCAATAAGATGCTTCCGAGAAAATCTTAGTGTAGGATTTCTTTTGACTTCGTTCTTTGACTTTGACTACTGGAAATACCAATGGCTCGTGATTTTAAAAGCACTCTCGCTGCCTACAATAACACGGGCTAAGTCCAGGTTTTCATAATCTGTTAGTGTCTTGCCAGGTAGTCAATCATACATTAAGGATTTCAGCTTTTTTTCTACATATTAGGGAAGCCTTTCAAAGAACCAACTTCATATGCAAAGAACCCATCCCAGAATGAAATGGTGCCTAGTTATACAAGGAACCACTCAACCCAATAAACAACCATAATATGCCATTAAAGCATTATTTTTAAGAGTGAAAGGAAGGAAAGTGCAAACAATAGCCTGAAACTTAGAGTGCATAATGTGATGTTGTTAACTAAGTAAAATGAAATAATGAAAAAGAAAATCATTGTTGCTGGCACACTGCTGTTCATCTTAATACCAAGTGTCTGTGAGCATTGTAGATTGACAGAATATTTTCAGAATGGAAGAAAAATATGTTCAAGTAAGCCTGAGACTCGTTGGTCTACATAGGGAGTTCCTCAGACAGACTTTAAAAGACTTTTCTTAAGGCAGATTAAAGAGCTTGATTTACTTTGTATTAGGCACACCAATCCATGATTCTCAATTTCTTCTAACAATAATAGGAAAAATTAGCTTCTAATGAAACAGCATTATTGCCAAGTGTTTATCTGTCTTTCAGCTCCAAGATTATCATGTTGTGTGTCATCTACTCCTCAGAGATATTCCAGAGTCTGTAAAAGAAGGCAACGGCTGCAAGTAAGAAATTATTTATATCTTGTTAATTTACATAATTTGTTGCACTTTCTACCTTATTTCACAGAATTGGCCATCCCAAATGATTATTATGACATCTAGCTAAAATGTTTTACAGTAAGTACTTTATTACATAACAACATAACTTGCTTGGAATTTTAATTGGTGATGCTCATAAAATATCAATGCAACCATACTACAAGTGGACTGCACTAACCACAATTTCTCAGCAGGTCTTAAAGAAGATTTAACTTTTGCCAATTATTTAAGATAAAAACACAAATATTTATCAGATTATTGCAGATGAGTAAGTATAGGATGTTGAATTCTCCCAGCAGATATAATATACTTTTATGAAATCTGGTAATTCTAGCCTTGACTAATCTAAGAAAAACAGATGGAGTTTGAACATAAGACTGTCGGGGTCCATAGTATCAGAAAAGATGCTAATGACTTTGCGTTTCACAGGCAATTATTGTTTCAGCTCAGGTACAGTGAAGTATGTATATACTCCAGCCACCCCAACCCAACACAGACAGGCAGGGACACAAGTTCCTTGGCACAACACATGTTTATTCACATGGGGAGGCCCTCTTTTGTTCACTCCTGACAACACTGAACAGTACAAGCACCAATAAGACATTCCTTTTTCTCTTCTTCTTTTCTTTCTTTCTTGCTCTCTCTCTCTTGCGTCTCTACACCTCCTCTGGTAAGCGTCATCCTATCCCTCCAGACTCTGGCTTCTCGAGTGAAGTGAGGCAGCTCACTTTATGCTGCACCTGGTAGCACTTCAGTGGCTCATCTGCGTTATGTGGAATCACTCCTAGGTGTGGTGGAAACCCAAAGTAGGGCTCTCCAGCTCCCCCTGGCAGCCCCCATGGAACCCAACAGGGCTGTGCCAAACTTCAACTCCCATGAAGCCCTGTGGGAATCTGAGGTTCCGCTGCAACCTAGGGGGATGCCCTCTAGTGTTCCAGGGGCGGCATTCTCCTGTGCACATCTGCTCCCCCAGACCTTCCATATATCTGCCGTCCGTCACAATATATAAGTTTATATAATATCATATAGTATAATGTGGGATAGTAGCACAGTGGTAGCATTGATTCCTTGTAACAAGGAGATCAGTGTTTAAATCCTATATGCTCCCTGCATACACTGTGCTTGATCTCCCCATGTCCATGTGGGTTTCCTCTGGGTGTTCTGGTTTCTTCCCACAGTCCATAGACATGCAGGTTAGGTGATCGCCATTGTTAAATTAGTGTGTGGACTGGCATCCTTTCCAGGTATTGTTCTTGCCTTGCCCTAATGATTGCTGGGATAGATTTCAGTTGCCATGTGACCCTGCCCTGGATAAATGGGTTAACAAATGGATGGGTGAAGGTATATTATACTCCGCTTAATATACAGTACATACCAAAAATACATCAGTAACAGCAGTTTGTCCAGTGTGACTGAAAGCCATTGTAAAGGATTGATTTATTTGTAAACCCAATCATTTGCAACGGGACTGGATGTGCCATTATTTTTGATATCAAGCCAGCCAATTGTGCATTTGACCCTGGAAGTGCTTGACAAAAGGCAAGTCCTGGATGGAATGTATTATGTTTTAATTATTCTCAGGAGGTCTGAACCTTTAGTTTGAACTCTGCCAGGAAGCCAGTATCATCAGAAACAAAAGAATTCAGGAAGGTTTGTATGGGTGCCTTGAGACAATGAAATAGGAAGTATCAACAAGAGTGTCTGGCTGTTTATATTGGTAACAGAGAATGCTGTGCAAATTACTATAGGTGGGCAAGTGTCAGTGACCTGTGTGTACAACTCATTGGGAGAATGGGCAAGACCGATACCCAAAATGGATCTGGGCGCAGTATGGAAGTAAATAATAGACATGTTGACATACAAATATGTTGGGAACAGTAACTCCTCCTGGTGTTTTCACACGCAGCATTGTCACAAGTGTATAAAGAACTGTTGGAAACAGACCGCTGATTAAGGACGCCATGGGAGGCCAACTCAACTCATGCAAAGTAACAGTTACATTTAATCAGTGGTCTCAAGGGAGGCATTTCAGAATGTGCAGCTCCTTGTCAGTGATGGGGCTGCAGTTGCGAGGCTGGAGTATTAACCACTGAATTAGCCAAAAAAACAAAAACAAATAAATGAAATTCAAATCACAGTGGGGGAGTAGGAGAAGCAAAGAGAGGAAAATAGGAAATGGAAAGCAGCATTAATGCCATTTTGTTGTCTGTTGGCCAAACCTTCTTGTTGGTTCAGCAACATAAAAAAAGACTAAAAAACA
This sequence comes from Erpetoichthys calabaricus, assembly GCF_900747795.2. Taxonomy (NCBI): domain Eukaryota; kingdom Metazoa; phylum Chordata; class Cladistia; order Polypteriformes; family Polypteridae; genus Erpetoichthys; species Erpetoichthys calabaricus. Next base: position 192,566,934 of record NC_041399.2, read on the forward strand.
GATCAAAAGCTCATTAGTGTAGACATGAGTTGATTAATAAAATCTGGCCATTCAGTGTCACTTATTCTCACTAGAGAAAACATAAAATAGTTTAGTATTTGTGAAGTTTAACATATAGAACAGTCAAAAAATATAACAAATACAATGTACAAGTATTTTGTAATTCAATATTTTTCCTTATTTTATCATTTACTAGCTGAAATACTCGGTGTTGCCCGGGAGGAAAGTAAAGTTTTTTTTTAAATTGTTTAAGAAAAATTTTATTTAAAAAAACACAACTTTAAAAATAAAAATAAATTAACAAACAATGAAGATCCACTAATGTGCTTGTATTGTTCACTGAAGTGCCTTGTTATATGCAATGTTTTTAGTTTTTCCATCTTTAGCCAATATGTAAAAGTTTTTAGGCCTTCTCACCCTTGAACATATGCCACATAAAGTTGTCCATGTGAGAAACAGGCTGTGTCCAAATTGATTCCAGCAATTTTCAATGATTGTCCTTATCGATATGGCAAAAGCCAAAAGAACCAGAAATTGTACCCTCTTAAAATGGCAAATCTGTTGGAATCAGTGGAATTCTGGGAATGAAAACATCATCTCCTTTTGCACAGCCAGTTAGAATTGTTGCTTCTATAATATTGTGATGTCAATTTTTAACACAAAGGCATGTACCATTGCACAGTCTTGGAGGATCCAGATTTCGAAGCAACATGATTAGAGCAGCACTTTTCAGTTCCAGATTGTGAGGTGGAAATCCAGCAGGATTCAGTGAATTAAGAAATTCTGTTGGATAAAATACAGATTGAGCGGGGCCCATGTTAGTGTCCATAGACTTGTATCGCTTGCTGTCGTTAAGTAACATGTTTTTAATTTGTAGATTTAACTTGTCTGCAGTGAGCTTGCGCCTTGCCTGGGGTTTGTTTCCTGCCTTGCGCCCTGTGTTGGCAGGGATTGGCTCCAGCAGATCCCTGTGACCCTGTAGTTAGGATATAGCGGGTTGGATAATGGATGGATGGATGGATTTGACTTGTACACGCTGTCATTTTTGGGAGCAAAAATTGCTCTATCGCACAGCCACTGATGATTTTTATAATTTTCTTTAATATTTGGAAATACTTTATTCTTCAGATTGGTTGCTTTTACAATCACACCAGAAACCTTCCGAACGTCATTTGGATGATAACATACATACAAGACCGAATCTCCAATTAGTCTCTTCCAACTGAAATTCTTTTACAATTAATTAAAGGTTAAATATTTTACCTATATAAATAAATATTATAAGTTAAATATTATAGCTATAATTGGTCTATACTTTACCTTTGATTTTGATAACTTAATTAAATTAGTTTTTTGATTAAGAACGTATTAAAAAAAAATCTTCCTATTTTTTATGAAAAAATTGTAACACCAACACGTTAGCTATGACGCTGCGAAACAAATGACATTTCGTTCATTAATGAATAAACAAAAATCGCAAAACGTGCCGCTGAATCCACAAAATAAATATAGGATGTTTATGGTAGATAAAAAATAAAATTGCTTACTTATCTTATATATAATAGCCTATATTCATCAAAATATAATTGCGGAATACGTTCAAGGTAGTGTAAAAACAATGGAAAAAGCAAAGGTTTTTTGACAGATTAATTTTTGTTTTGTAGTGTAGTAAGTTTTTACATGCAGAATCTTTGACAACAAAAAAAAAAGTCAATTAAATTAATATTATTATTATTAGGTTGATTTAATTCTGTTACCACTGCAACATTGTTATAATAAGAATAATCCATGAATTTTCCAACCTGCTGAATCCGAACACAGGGGTCTGCTGGAGCCAATCCCAGCCAACACAGGGCACAAGGCAGGAAGCAATCCCGGGCAGGGTGCCAACCCACCGCAGGACACACACAAACACACCCACACACCAAACACACACTAGGGCCAATTTAGAATCACCAATCCACCTAACCTGCATGTCTTTAGACGTGGGAGGAAACCAGAGCGCCCGGAAGAAACCCACGCAGACACGGGAGAACATGCAAACTCCACACAGGGAGGACCCGGGAAGCGAACCCAGGTCCCCAGGTCTAATAAGAATAATGCAAGATGAAAGTATAGTTAACAAAAACAAACATTAAACGACAAACAAATAATACTACGGATTTTTCATGATAAAACTGTCGGTTGCTTTTAGGGAGCACACCAGAAACGTTCCGACCGTCAACTGGATGATAACATACATACAAGACCACAAGATTGTTACTGTTTGCTTTATATATAAGATTTTTATTCACAATAAAATGTAATGCTTAGTTCTGCTTCCTTGGTTGACATATCTTGTAGATTTTTAGATTACAATATACAGTTCTAAACTGAATAAATACATCAACTGATTGGAGTAGGTGGTTATAGTATTGGGGTGACAGCAAAAAATCAGCTGTCCCCAGTGTGAAACAGGAGAAGTTGCTCATTCAAATTCCAAAACCCTTTAGTGCCCTTTCTTTATACATCCACAGCCAATCCCCTTGTGTGGTGTGACTGGCAATGCCCCTCAACCACATCACACCATGTAATGGCCATTGAACAAAACATAAATAAGAGCAGGTGGAGTCTAAAGGCCGGCACCTTTGTTCACAATAAAGAAAGCAAAAAATTAGCTGAATGTCTACATTTAAACTATTTTTTTCGTTTTCTTCATAGTGTTGAAAAGCAAGGCCGGCAGACTGCACCCACAGAAAAAAGCTCCTCAATAAACGATGTTGTCGTAATGGAGATTGAGGTAAAAGGACCCACAGAGCCCTTTAAAGTCCTGCTGGAGCCGTATGCCATTCTCATTCCCGGCGAAAACTTTGTATGCACAACGTTAAAGAAACACTTTAAGGTGAGCAGGTTTTATTTCTGTGTATCTACTGTACCAAAAGCAGGGTTCTTGGAAAGGTGTAACCGTCCTGATTGCTGTTTAAATGGTGAAATGGAGGTTCTCTGTAATGGGAGCAGATCTTACTCACTTAAAGGCTGATGGTTTATGTCTCAGAAGTGGCGCTTACCTACCAGCTGACACGGAGTGAATTCTTGGACCGAAACACAAACCAATTAACTATTTTAATAAAGATGCAATGAATTGAAGTGTATCAGTTCCAGCCTGGATTTATCGTGCTGATTACTGGTTAAGAAAAACATTTCACACTTCTATCTTCTCTTAAAAGAATACAGATTTATAAAAATCTCAAAGATGTCAGAAGGTAGTCTGTGGACTGGTGTGAGGCCTGCAGGTCCTCTATCACATCACACTGTGATTACTGGGGTCTGTTTCATCTTCTTATGTGTTTATCCCTCAGAGAAGAAGTCACCTACATTTTGATTATGAACAGTGTGTCAATATGCCCCTCCATCATGACTGCCATTGTGTCTCTCTCATGTGCCTGACACTTCACCCTTAATACATTTTTTGTACTTTCACCAAGAAACAAGAACATCTCGCAATTTCACAGTGCTGTAGTGATTTAAAGTCGAATTTCAACATTCAATATTCAAATTCATCTCAGTTATTCTATCAAGGCACACAGAAAGCATGTGATGTTCATTCCAGAGCTTGATGAGTAATCTTATCAGGCGTATTTGCCTTGCATATGGCTACATACCTGTAAAGTGCATTATTTTAATTATGACCACTTGTGTTTTAAAATCAAATGATTAGAAGAAATCGAGAAAGCTGAAGCAGACTACATGTTACATTTGGCCAAATGTAACCAACAACAGTCAGAAGAGGGATTCATATTGTGTTCTGATGTTTAATTGTATGTTTAACATCTAGATGTGGAATAACAGCCGATCATTCATCACTTTTCACTGGGACCGGATATGCGATTGCCACATCCTGGAAGTACAGCCACCTACTGGAGTCATAGGTAAGAAGTTAACAACAGCTTTGCAGAATGAACTACTCATTTATAAAGGTTGGTTTCCTTAAACAAGCAGGAAGACAGGCAGAGAAAGGGCGTCCATTTAACAATGAAATGCTATTTTGTTGCTTTTTCCCCTTTGCAGAAGCTAACGAATGCTGTGATTTAGAACTGGCTATAACAGGAGGGAAACCAGGAAAACGCTCATTCAGTTTGCAGTGCCACATTGAACATGACCCTGATCCTGTCATTCTGCACGTCGAGGCAGCTTTTAAGGTTGGGTATTTGGATGGAGTTACTTTTTTTGATAGCTAACTTAATAAACCATAAATCAGTATTTCAGAAGTAGAAAAGTGGGTGTTAAATAATAGCTTTTCAATTAGTTACTTCTATATATATTGTATATTATTTAAATACCAGTAACGGCGCACTGCACAATAATGTGCAGTGAATCCACTTGACTTGAGCATTCCTAGTTTTCAGACTCTTTCTCTGTACGTTTACCATTCATTTACTCAGAGGCTGATGCGCTTGCTGCTTCCTGAGCAGCTCTTCTTTTCTTCTCCTCCCTAGCAGCCTGCTTCTCCTTTTCTTTTGTAGCCATCTTTTCACGTTAAAACTGATTAAGTCAACGCTTGTTACAATTATTTAGTACATTTTCTTTAATTTTTCACTTAAGCTGGCACTTAAGTCTTCAATCTGCCTCAAGTATGATTTAAGATACGAAGAGGTAGAGGAAGTGACGGCGAAGGTGGTAGGGATGAGAACGGCGCCCGTATGCATGTCCCGCACGGCCGCCTTGCTGGCCGCTGCCGAGAGTTGATTCTACAATAAAATAAATATAGGAATAACCTTGGAGGACAATTATCACCCCAAAAGCGGATAGTAGACGTCACACAGTATATGTGCACCAAATTTCAGGTCAATCGTTGAAACGGTTTGAGAGCTACAGGTGATTTAAAATCCTGGACAGACAAATGGACAGCCACGGTAGCATATTATATATAAAGATATATTTTATCAAAGCAGCTATAAAAAAGGACAAGACATACAGAGAGGAACATAAGTATTTGAACACCCTGCGATTTTGCAAGTTCTCCCACTTAGAAATCATGGAGGAGTCTGAAATTCACTTTGTAGGTACATTCAAACTGTGAGAGACAGAATGTAAAAAAAAAATTCAGGAAATCACATTGTATGATTTGTACAGAATTTATTTGTATTGCACTGCTGCACATAAGTATTTGAACACCTGAGAAAATCAGTGTTAATATTTGGTACAGAAGCCTTTGTTTGCAATTACAGAGGTCAAATGTTTCCCGTAGTTCTTGACCAGGTTTGCACACACTGCAACAGGGATTTTGGCCCACTCCTCCACACAGATCTCCTCTAAATCTGTCATGTTCCGGGGCTGGCACTGAGCAACACGGAGTTTCAGCTCCCTCCAAAGATTTTCAATTGGATTTAGGTCTGGAGACTGGTTAGGCCATTCCAGAACCTTGATATGCTTCTTATAGAGCCACTCCTTGGTTATCCTGGCTGTGTGCTTCGGGTTATTGTCATGCTGGAAGACCCAGCCACGACCCATCTTCAGTGCTCTGACTGAGGGAAGGAGGTTGTTGCTCAAAATCTCACAATACATGGCCCCATTCATCCTCTCCTTAATACAGTGCAGTTGTCCTGTCCCCTTCGCAGAAAAGCACCCCCAAAGCATGATGTTTCCACCCCCATGCTTCACAGTAGGGATGGTGTTCTTGGGATGCAACTCCTCCTTCTTTTTCCTCCAAACACGGCAAGTGAAGTTTAGACCAAAAATTTCTATTTTGGTCTCATCTGACCACGTGACTTTCTCCCATGCCTCCTCTGGATCATCCAGATTGTCATTGGCAAACTTCAGACGGGCCTGAACATGTGATAACTTGAGCAGGGGAACCTTCTGTGCAATGCGTGATTTGAAACCATGATGGCATAGTGTTCTACCGACAGTGACCTTTGAAACTGTGGTCCCAGCTCTCTTCATGTCATTGACCAGCTCCTCCCGTGTAGTTCTGGGCTGATTCCTCACCGTTCTTATCATCTGTGATACCCCACTAGGCGAGATCTTGCATGGAGCCCCAGTCCGAGGGAGAATGACTGTTGTCTTTAGCCTCTTCCATTTTCTGACAACTTGCTAAAACAGTTGATCTATTTTCACCAAGCTGCTTGGCAATTGCCCCGTAGCCCTTTCCAGCCTTGTGGAGGTCCACAATTTTATCTCTGGTGTCTTTGGACAGCTCTGTGGTCTTGTCCATGGTAGTAGTTGGAGTCTGACTGACTGTGGGGTGGACAGGTGTCTTTAAAGAGCTCAGACAGGTGCTACTAATTAAGATTACTAAGTGGAGTAGAGGTGGACTTCTTAAAGGCAGAGTAACAGGTCTTTGAGAGCCAGAATTCTTGCTGATGGCCAGGTGTTCAAATACTTATGTGCAGCAGTGCAATACAAATAAATTCTGTACAAGTCATACAATGTGATTTCCTGAATTTTTTTTTACATTCTGTCTATCACAGGGGGAATGCACCTACAATGTGAATTTCAGAAACCTCCATGATTTCTAAGTGCAAAATCGCAGGGTGTCGAAATACTTCTGTTCCTCACTGTAGGTGGTGTGTTAAATTATTCAATAAATTCTACTGCAATAGATCTTATCCTGGGAATCTCGGAAAAGTATTTTAAAAATGATGCAGGTATCACTTTAAAAATGACCTTACGTTGCTGTTAAAACATCTCTGTAATCAAGTGCCACTGTTGTAAAAGTGCCAATGAGCAGCTGGTTTAAAAAAATAAGTTGTAATTGAGTACTTTGAGAAATATTCTTGCATTAGGAAAGGAACTTTCCTAATAGAAATCATGACACTGCCAATCATTTCCTTCAAGAATATCTACCTCAGCACACTCTGGTTCATGCCATCAATGCAAGGTCATAGTCTTCTGTAGAACCACTAAGCATGAATGGCTGCCCATTTTTTACAGTATCCTTCTGGGGTCCAGATGACAGCTGCTTTTAATACACTTTAGCTACTTGGCAGCACCAAAACTATGAAAGAGTTTCCTTGAGAACCATGATTTTTAAGGTGAACTTTCTGTGTACATTATGTAAAACACAAAGAGTCAGCTGCCTATTATATCATGTTTGTTCCTGTATGGTGCCAAACAGTTCAAATGATCAAAACCATCATTTGCTATATTGACTTTTGTTTGTGCATCTCTGCAAAGTGTGTAAGAAAGAGTAGCACCTCTGTGATTTTTTTGCAGTGTTTGCATTATCACTTTTTATAGCACCTTTCTTTGGCGCAGTACTGTAAAGGTTGAAAGAGGGGCAACCACATTTTAATAAAGCCTTTCATACATGAAACTAAGAGAAGTCAAGCCAAATGACACCTTTAATTGGCTAACTGAACAGATTACAATATGCCAGCTTTTGAGGGAACTCGGGCCCCTTCTTCAGGCAGTTCAGTTGCCTCGAAAGCTTGCATATTGTAATCTGCTCTGTTAGCCAATAAAAGGTGTCATTTTGCTTGACTTCTCATTGCATCCATAAATGGCTAACATGGTACAACACCCTACTACTACATACGTGAAGCTCTAAAAGAAATATTTCAGTGAATTTTGCAGGAACGTACCCTTTATGAGGACTGTGTGTATCACTGTAAAACAAATCATTAAGACCAATGTTTATTACTGTGATTATCCTATGGACACCCCTGATTTGGAAGAGGAGGCAGGTCAGGGGTACTGTCAGTATGCTTATCAAAAACAAGTTGCATTAGTAAAGACACTAAGGACCCCTTCATCATTCAGTCCTTTCAAATCAGTTTTCCCAAAGAACAGACATTACACTGCCACTTAATATTTCTCTTATGTGGCACCCCCTAAGTGAAGGGTAGGTAATCTGGAACTTGTCAAATTGTAGATGTTACATACCAAGACAAGTTCTTGTCAGATTTCACACCTTTTTGCCCTCTCTTGGGACACACTATACGCTGACTCTACATGGTAGCAGCAGTGTTTAAGTAAGAATGGAATCAGGAGACTGATTGTGGTTTTATTAAAAGGCAAAGGTTGATACCGGGACAACTATATTCTGATAAACAAGTTCAGGACATGAAACCAAAAATGTAAATCAAAGATCAAAACCGAGATAATTTCATGTAACTGTGACGATGCGGGTTCCCTCCATGCTCCCATCTTGCTTCTGGGAGCCCTTGAACCCGACACCGTCGGTAAAGTCACCGATGAGCTAGACAGTGAGGCACAACAAAGCAAGGGGATGGTGCAAAAAGTGCAAAGTGCTTTTATTTAAAACCAACAAAACAAAACAGTGTTCAAATAAATAGTGCAATGCATCACAAAAATCTTTAAATAAATAATCCAATAAAACAAGTGAACTCGTGAAGGTGAAAATCCAACACATTGAAAATATCGTTTTTAAAACGAGGTTAAAACAATGGCTGGAAGCTGTCTTTTTACACAGCACAAGCCCGGTGCCTTTCTTGTACTGGTGACTGGCGACTCCCCAGCTTCTACCATCCAGGCAATGCACCAGGGGAGTCACTCTAGCTGCAGCTGACCTGCTCTGCCTGCTAGTCTGGAGGCTTCCCGATCTCTGGCTTTGGTTCTGCTCTCCCCAGACCGAGACTTGGGTTCCCCAGCGACCAGGACGTTCACGCTGGGGCATCCACTTCCCAAGCCTCCTGACTCCCGCGGCGAGCCAACCTTCTTCTGGTCACTCCTGCTCCTCAACTACATGCTCAGCAGGAGCAACCACTACCAAGTGCCCTAGGTGTCGGCCAAACACCCCGCTAGGGCTCACTGCTCAGCTGCCTTCTTCGCTCACTCACACACCAGCTTTCTCCTGCCTGCTTCCTGCCGCCTTCTTCTCTTCTCTTCTCTTCTCTTAACCTCCGTTCACTTTTTTCTTTTTTCTCCCCCTCTCCTAGCTGCCACGCGCTTCTATTTATTACGGGGACGTGGATCAGATGTGGCAATTAGCAGCTCCCGGCGCCAATCACGGATACAATACAATACAGTTTATTTTTGTATAGCCCAAAATCACACAGGAAGTGCCGCAATGGGCTTTAACAAGCCCTGCTTCTTGACAGCCCCCCAGCCTTGACTCTCTAAGAAGACAAGGAAAAACTCCCAAAAAAACCTAGTAGGGAAAAATGGAAGAAACCTTGGGAAAGGCAGTTCAAAGAGAGACCCCTTTCCAGGTAGGTTGGGCGTGCAGTGGGTGTCAAAAGAAGGGGGTCAATACAATACAATACACAGAACAAATCCTCAATAAAAAAAAAAAAAATAATAAACATTTTTTTAGAAATACGGAGCAGAATTTAACACTAGATGATATCACATACTGCGGTGGGTTGGCACCCTGCCCAGGATTGGTTCCCTGCCTTGTGCCCTGTGTTGGCTGGGATTGGCTCCAGCAGACCCCCGTGACCCTGTGTTCGGATTCAACGGGTTGGAAAATGGATGGATGGATGATATCACATAATAAGATTTGGATAATTTTAGACTCCTGGAGACCTCATCCATCAAGCTGCCTCCCCCATTTGGCCACTCTATGGTTGAAACAGTGTTGGGCCAGCCAATCCGATGAAAGGACCCCTCTTTCTCATGATTCCTGCGATCCTCCATGGAATCCTCCGGATGTGGACGAATCCTCACCTGTGCACTTAAGTGAGGACCATCTGCATTACGAATCACGCGGGAACCATTCTGACCACACATATCACGCCCCTTCTCTAAGCCGTGAGTGCGGCGATCATTTCTTTTAAAACGTGGCCTTTTTGATGTGAGCTGTGGAGCCACTACACCACAGTAACCAGTGCCAAAATGTAAGATAAAAGTTATAGTCAATTACAAAAGAATTTGTTGCCATAAATCAGAAAGAAACACTAATGAGAATGCTAGTTTTTTCGTTCATGTATCCATAACTGGGGATGTTATGTTTAAACTATACAATGCACTAGTGAGACCACATCTGGAGCAGTGAGTGCAGTTCTGGTTACCACACTACAAGAACGACATGGCAGCACATAGAAGGTGTGCAGAGCGGGGCAATCGAGTGTACCCCACGACTTAAGGACTGTCATACTGTGACAGGCTGTGAGAATTAAACCCGTTTAGTCTCAAGTGGGGGAGACTGTGTGGGGACCTAATCCAGGTCTTTGAAATCCTTAATGGCATTGATTAAGTAGACTTAGCAGAATTCCTTCAACTTAAGTCTTTGAGAGCTGAATATTTTTTCCAAAAAACAGTTTCTGAAAAGCAATGGTTTCACACAGAAATCAACATAAAACATCTGTTGCTGCATGCTGAAGCAGCCAGTTTGACAAGAATGTGCAGCAGGCTTGCTGCCAAGCTGTCTTCACGTAGCTGAGGCATTGCCATCTAGTTTCTACCTCTTATCATTGTTAAGTGGCATTCCTCCCTGGCGAACATTGCCGTAGGCGTATCAGCTACATCAACCCGTTCAGCACCATGATTAGCTAAGGACCAGTCAACTGAAGCTGGAACCTCACATTCGTTTTCGATCACTTGTATCAAAATCGCAGTCTGACAAGTCATAGTTCAGTTCAGCGATAACAGGCAAAACGTCGTCCATGCAGTAGTTTGCTTTATGCATTCACTTTATTCTCTCGCTAGATGTCAGTGCTATTTTTGCTGTTGTTTGCACCTTGCTATTCACACAAGTGCAGGAAATCTCGGTCAAACCAATGAAGCTAACTTTCCTTCTAGCAACGAGAGTCCAGCTAACAGCTGGTTTTGTCACAGCTTACAGACGATTACCATCGTCAATCCTCCTTTTGACAAAAGTCGACATCAGCCCTGAAAGAGTTAAAGGTGAGTAATGTATATAAGGACAACAGTGGAAACTAATGCAAAGTACATTTACGAATGAAGCCAGGAAGTATTTCTTTATTCAAATGTATATAATCTGGAAGTGGCTACGGAGACATGCAGTTGAAGCAGAAAACTTGACATGGATGTAATATAGGGAAAGCTTAGCTATTAGCTACGCAAACAAGCTTGATGGACTGAATGGTTTTCTCTCATTTGTCAGATTTTTTAGGTTCTTACAAATCAGAAGGTGCACAATGGTGACGTTTATACCCTTAATCTAGAGTGCTTGGTAACCAGACCAAACAGAATCTAGAAAATGGTGGCGCTCCAATGACTTACAAAATGGTGCAGCAGCAAAACATACGTACTTTTAAATGCTATTAAGAATATGTCTGAATTAAAATTAAATGAACCCATTGTGTTTCTTGGCCCCCAGACCCCTCAAAATGATGCCTTTGTTATTTTAAAGGCCAAAGGTAGATTGCACAATATTACAATCCAACACAGATCATGGCACACTGTTTAAATTTATGATGCCACTTTTGCTTTTCCATAATAAAACTGCAAATCCATACTGCATGCATTACTGCAAAACAGGAAAGTGCACTAGATCTTCTTGACAGGTGCATATTATAAGCTCTCTTTCATTTCATTAAAAAAATAATCATGGCGATTTAACTTCATGTCCTACAGAGGAGAAGCTCATCATTTATCATCCATAACTGAGCCTGCTGGATTTTAAGGCTGCTTATAAATATAGAAAAGTCAAGACAAGTCTAGGAGCAAACACATCCTTGGGCACTGCTGAGGGGCTGCACAGCAATGAATGCCAGTGCAGTAGTCCACAGTGAACACACATTAAAACCCACAGAGTGCAAAGTGAGGAAATCCTAAGTCAAATTAGTTCAACAACAAGTTCAGATAAAAGCAGGAATGAAATTTGCCTTGGCTAACAGATTGATTTTAGTTATTTCCCGAAACTACTGTGGCACTTCACAATAGGGGATGCCTGACAAAATAAACCTGTCAAAGACATAACTGGCACCAGAGGAAAGGGACCCGTAAAACATCACAGCTGCCTGAACCTTAGGAAGTTAGAAGTACAGTAGCAGTGACTTATGTCTTACTTTAAGCCAGGGTGTTGTACCATGTTAGCCATTATGGATGTGCTGGATGAAGCTGTATTAGATTATAATAAGTGCTACAATCTGCTGAAAATCATAACGTGAGATTTCAAGTTTTGTTTGTTTATAGTGTAAGAAAGGCGCTATATTGCGCCCAATCCCACACAGATTGACATGGAGGTACGTGTAAAAACAAATAAACTATTTATTTTTCTTCAGCTGGAGGGCACGTCTTCCCCGTAATCCCTCCAGCCACAACACAGTCCCAAAGCACAGTACAGTCACCAAGCACTCTTCTTCTTCTCCTCTCTTCCACAACCACTCCTCCTCAGCAAGCTTTGTCCACCACCACCCGATCTCTGGCCGCGGAGTGGTGGTCGCTGGCTCTCTTTTGTTGGGTACTCGGATAAGGCGAAACCAGTGCCCAAAAGGGGCCAGCAGCTCCTACTGCAGCACCCCCTGGCAGCACCTGCGGAACCCCACAGAGCTGCACAGAACTCCAACCCCCATGAAGCCCTGGGGGAGTCCGAGGCACCACTGCAACCCAGGCCATCTAGCGTCCAGGGGGAGATACTGGGGTTCCCACCCTTGTCCCCCTGGCAGATGTGGTGAAGGGGCGTCCCGGCCTGGCATGGACCCCGGCCATCCGTCACAATAGTAATATAGCAGCCCAAATGCTTACACTCTTAAAATAAAGGTGCCAATGTGATTATTCTGTGCAATGTCATAGAGAAACGATTTTTGTTTCCCAAAAAAACCATCCAATAGAAGGTTCTTTATATAACTAAGAATACGTGATAAAACATTTGTAAAATACCTCTGGTTCCTGATTTTAAAGTGCATATATTAACACAAATTAGTTTTTCTCTATTTTACAGATTTCTTTTTTGTCCTTTCCAAAGCCCAAAGAAACCATTTCCTATGTAAAGTACCCTTCCATGAATTGGTTCTTTGTCAAGCTGTGGCTCTATGAGGAACCACACAACCCAGGAAAGTGCCAATAAAGAACCATCATTTTCAAGAGTGTATATGGTAAAATGAAGTTTAGGCACGATGCACCTAATGTCCGCACTAAATTATGTTCATCTGGGAATTTTTAATCCAGTTAATCCAAGTTGGGTGTTGTGTGGAGCTTCTCCAATGCTAATTCTACTTGCACTTGAATGTTGTGAAGATAAAGATGAGAAAAGAGAAGGCATCTGATCAAACTAAATTCTGTAGAAGGCTCAAGGGATGGTGTGAGGTGGAACAGCAACCTCTGGACAAACTTGTGTGCTGTGTCTCTGGATTATAGAATTGTTCTGTCGTAGCTATAATGGACAATGGCCTTTTAGTAATGTTTTTAATAGTTTCCAAATCAAAAGTCCATACTTAAAAGTCAAACTTTTCTACTGCTGTTATACAGCTCCAGGGTTCACTTGAAGGCCCCCTTACTATCCGTGGGATATTAGAATGGTGTCCCTGGTATTGAGCGGGCTTTCCTCCCACATTCTAAACAGATAAATTTTAAATAATATAATAGAAAGTAATGAAGTGGTCCAGCATCAGAGAGTTTCCTCTGCAGTCATCCTGTTCAGGGCTGATTTGTGCCTTGCGCTTGATGCTGCTGGAATGGAAACTGGTTCCCTGCATACCTGAACCGTAATAAGCATTTTATTAAAATACAACAGCAATTCCAAAAAGTTAGGACAGAATGGAAAATGTTATTGAAAGCAAAAAATAGTGATTTGTAAATTTACTTTGACTTGTTTTCAAGCAACAACAGTATAAAGACAGGGTATTGCATGTTTTACCGAATCAACTGCATTGTTTTTTAAAGGTATGCATTTATTTTGAGTTTGATGTCTGCAACTTATTCCAAAAATTTTCTGACATGGGTAGTTCAGGACTGATAATGATGTAGCAATTTGAAATAACAAGGTGATGTGGAACAAGTGAGGCGGGAGCCTCTGAGAAAGGACCAGTCCTTGAAGAGCTAGGATGGGTCGATGCTCGCCAATTTGTCAAAAGATGCATCCATAAACAATCCAGCACTTTGAGAACAACATTCCCCAACGATAAATCAAAAAGATTTTTGGCATTTCATCCTCTATGGTGCACAATATCATTGAAAGATTCAAGGAATCCAGTCAAATTTTGGCGCGTGAAGGGCAAGGCTGAAAACCACTTCTGTATTCACGTGATCTCCAGTCCCTCAGACGTCACCGTCTTTAACCATCAGACGTCTGTAATGGATATCATGACATGGGCTTGGGAACACTTCAGTAAAAATTTGTCAGTCAACATCATTTGTTGCTGCATCCACAGATTCAAAGTAAAGCTTTACTACGTAGAGCAGAAGCGAAACTTCAACACTGTGAAGAAGCATCGCAGACTTCTCTTGACTTAATCTCATTTGAAATTGAAAGAAGCACAGTGAAATCATGTTTTATGGTCCAACGAAAGAATATTTCAAATTGCATTTGGAAAACAACAACAACAACATTTATTTATATAGCACATTTTCATACAAAAAGTAGCTCAAAGTGCTTTACAAAATGAAGAAAAGAAAAGGAAAAGACAAAATAAGAAATTAAAATAAGACAACATTAGTTAACATAGAAAAGGAGTAAGGTCCGATGGCCAGGGTGGACAGAAAAAACAAAAAAAAACTCCAGAAAGCTGGAGAAAAAAATAAAATCTGTAGGGGTTCCAGGCCACGAGACCACCCAGTCCCTTCTGGGCATTCTACCTAACATAAATTAAATAGTCCTCTTTGTAGTTAGGGTTCTCACGGAGTCACTTGATGCTGATGGTCATACAGACTTCTGGCTTTTAATCCATCCATCATTTTTGGAACATCATGGTGCTTAGAGTAGATGGTGGTGGCACAAGCCACCACCAAAAGGACACCGGAAAAGGAAACAGAAGAGAGAGTAGGGGTTAGTACAGATTTTAGAGCCACCATGAATAGTTATTATAATGAATTGGATATACAGAGTATCAGGATTAAATTACAGTGAAGTTATGAGAAGGCCATGTTAAAGTAATGTGTTTTCAGCAGTTTTTTAAAGTGATCCACTGTATTAGCCTGGCGAATTCCTATTGGCAGGCTATTCCAGATTTTAGGTGCATAACAGCAGAAGGCCGCCTCACCACTTCTTTTAAGTTTTGCTCTTGGAATTCTAAGTAGACACTCAGTTGAGGATCTGAGGTTGTGATTTGGAATATAAGATGTCAGACATTCCGATATATAAGATGGGGCGAGATTATTTAAGGCTTTATAAACCATAACCAAAATTTTAAAGTCAATCCTGAATGACACAGGTAACCAGTGTAGTGACATCAAAACTGGAGAGATGTGCTCGGATTTTCTTTTCCTGGTTAGGATTCTAGCAGCTGCATTCTGCACTAGTTGCAAACGATTTATGTCTTTTTTGGGTAGTCCTGAGAGGAGTGCGTTACAGTAATCTAGTCAACTGAAAACAAACGCATGAACTAATTTCTCAGCATCTTTCAATGATATAAGAGGTCTAACTTTTGCTATGTTTCTTAAGTGAAAAAATGCTGTCCTAGTGATCTGATTAATAGGCGATTTAAAATTTAAATTTAAAGGAGGCGTAAGCCCTCCTCCAGTCCTCTTGGGTGTCCCGGCCGAGTACCACCCCCAGCCGCGTGCCACAAGATATACTGTATATGTACATTAAGGCATATCTTTGAGTCACTCCTGTGACATTTTCAGGGTCCCCAAGTTTGCACTGACTGCCCTTCTGTGGAGCTCGGCCTAATGAAGCTTGGAGAGAGCGCTTTGAGCACAATCACAATCTACAACGTCAGTCAGCTTGTGGCCAACTGGAGCATGAAGGAGACACCTGCTGAAGGACATGAAGACTTTTGTGATAAGGTAACAATAAATGTGTTCCTCAGATAGTTCTACATACAGTTATGAGTGTTATTTATGAAGGTCTAAGAGTATCAGAATAAAACAGAGTAGCAAGGGGAAAAATTGAAAGAATGGAAGAGAAATAGACAGGCTGTTTGTTTCTGTTAATTATCTAATTTAATTAAATCTATGTTTAATGTTAATGAACCAATTAACAGGGCTACAGACATTGTTAAGAGCTCACATACAGAAGACTGATACGCTAAAAACAGCAAAATATACAAAAAATATGAAAAAGAAAAAAATGGTTCAGAGGCAGTATGGCAGTGTAGTGCTCGAGACTTCTGTTGTTTGGTTCCTATTCCTTGTTGTTTAATGTTCTGTCAATTTGTGTGCCATATTTGTTGGGATGTTCCAGTTTTCTGTCATGTCCCAAACACATGCAGGGTAGATTAATTACTTATTCTAAGCAGAGCTAAAGTAATGAAATGCCAAAGGGCATTGATATGATTGCTACAGTATGTCTGATATCAATTGGTAGATTACTGAAGAACATAAATTAATCAATCGCCAGGTTCCTGCAAAAGAGTTTTTGGTTTAATTAAAAATTTTGATTTTTTTTAGGTTAAAATCAATCCATCCAATGGGACTTTACCACCTTTAGGCAGCTGCAACATTGCAGTTTTCTTTCAGCCCAAAAGTTGTCAGCATTTTGAGACAGTCCTCGAGCTGGAAGTGGAACGGGGCACTGGATTGTAAGAATCACTCTAAATCTCTGCTTGTCGATCACCAAACATCAGTCATTTGACTCTTTTATATATCTTTGAGTTTTTATTTATTTATTTATTTTTTTGCCAGCCACCTAGCAATCCAAGGAGATGTTCAGCTGCCACAGGTTTGCCTGCAGACATGTGAGCTCGTCTTCAGTGAGCTTTATGTGGGGGTACCTGCTCAGGGCTCTGTCAAGTTATTCAATCAGACACTCCTGCCAGCTACGTATACCTGGGGAGAGGTGAGAATCTGCGCTAAAGATGCTATTTGACAGACTTTGGATCAACTTTGGGTGTATATATTGTTTTATAACTCGATCCACATGGACTGATTTTCCTCATTGTCTTCCTACCAGTTACCTCCAGTGCATATCCTCTTATTTTTTTCTGTATTGTGCCTTACAGTGTTTTGATTTGAAGAGTTGCTGGAATGCTAAAAAGTTTTGTTGAACTTCTGCAGTGCACATAAAATTTTTTACCCTCTCAGACGTTTTTACATTTTGTATACGAGAATGCAATAAGACTGCAGGCTAAGACAAGATGCAGGGGGCTGGAGCATATCCTGGCTGCACCGAGCAGAATGTCATTTCAGGATATTGAAAGCAAGTAAAATACATGTATACGAGGAATCAGGAAGGTCTAAAACATTGACATTCTTAAAAATCTAGAAATATAATTTTTGGACTTCATATACGAGAAAGTAAAAAACTCCAGATAGGCTGGAGGCAGAAAAAAAATCTGCAGGGGTTCCAAGGCCAAAAGATCACCCAGCCCCAACTGGGCAAAACACATACTTCTTCTTCTTCTTTCAGCTGCTCCCATTAGGCAGTAAATGTAATGCCAACGACAGGTAATGAATTCAATAATATATATTGCATTCAACATCAGATGGTTAATATAAGAAACACACATTAAGAACTCTCATGGAATCGTAACTATGAGCAGTTGAGTAGTTTGTCTTGTAATCTTGTTTTCGTAAAATGTCCAACAAAGGAATACAATTCACTGACTCAGTATTAGCGTGGCACATCACTTTTGCATTATTTCCACACAGCTCCAGAGTACTGGGTTCAAACTCTGCCCCTGGTCGCTGTGTACTGTTTTAATCTCTCCTTGTTTCTGTTAGAGTTTCCCTTAGATCCCAAACACACACACATTAGTCTAACTGGGAACTCTGAATTGGCCTGATGTGTTTGAATGCTTGCCCTCTGATGTACTGCCATCCTGTCTTGGGTTGGTTCCTGCCTTGAGCCCAATGTTGTTAGGACAGGCACCAGTTTCCCATGACCCTATACCAGATAGGAAAATTAGAAAATGTTTGGATGGATTGTAAAGTGCTTTGTATATGTAAAATTGTTGTACAAGAAATTTGTATTGTATTGCTGTATAACTGCGTATTGAATCAAACAGGTTAGAAAATTGGTGGATGAATCTATCTTGTGACAGAGACTCCTACCTTGACATGCTTCGGTTTTTTTGATTACCTACTTTAGCAGTACTGTAGATACAGTCGGTCAGTGTGGCCTGAGGGAATGTCCAATTTCTATGGATGCCTCAAAACTGGCGATTGTAATCCTCACAACTAACTTACTGTGGGGCACACATGAGGACTTTAAATCCCAAAACCCTCCTCAGTCTTTGATTAAAAAAAATGTGATTTAATGTTCCTGAAGTAAGCTTGGGGCTGGATACTTCTTGTCAAGGTTATTGTGTTTAATTGTACATTTAAACTGCCCAAAGTTTGTGTGTTGGCTCTATAATAATCATCATTTTGCTTTGTTTTTAAAGTTAGAAGGCCAACAATCCTGCTATTGCTCTGCTGTGGTCCACAACCCAAATGGAACATTAGGACCCAATGAAGAAAGAGAAATAAAAGTTGAATTTCTAACTTACACAGAGGCAAGTGGCTTCAGTGTACTTTAGTACGTTCAGGTCAGTTATGTTGGGTAATTTGCCTGAAATGACTTGTCTTCTAATACTTTTTTACAGGAGGAGCTCACAGACATTGCTCTGGTGTGTTCAGTGAATGGGATGGAGAAGCCTCTAGTGCTGGGGATTTACGCAAAAGCAAGTGGCCTCCGTGTTTCATATTCTATACCCTGTTCAAGGTAAGCAGTTGTTTAAGGCTGTAAATGTATTTTACTTGCTTTCAATATCCTGAAATGACATTCTGCTCGGTGCTGCCAGGATAAGCTCCAGCCCCCTGCATCTTGTCTTAGCCTGCAGTCTTATTGCATTCTCGTATTAACCAGATGCTGAGGTCACTAAATGCTCCAATGTCTCAAAAGGTGCCCTAAATGAAAAGCAGCTGAATGCTTCCAATTAAAGTTTTCTTGTCTGTTTCTCTTCTTTCACCAGTTCATTGCCTCAATCCACATCTGAGTCGAATAATAAGGAAGAAATACTAGAATTTGGAGAGGTTTCTTTCAATACTCCAGTGAAGAGACAGCTGGTCATCACCAACCTCACTGCTATCTCTGCGGCATTCCTAGTAGAGGCCGAGTATTTCAGTGGCAGGCCTCCGTCTCCACCTATACAGTCGGCAGGAGCATCAAGAACAGGACTGCAGTAAGAGCTTAACTGTTGCATTGTATTTCCATGCAGCCTCATGGGAGTCCATTTTCTGTTTGTCATTGAATTGCATGGAATTTCTTGTATTATTATTATTTGACCATGCATTAGTTTCTATAATTTTAGAATTATTGAATGTCTTAATAAGAACATATCCTCTGTCTTCAATCTATTTTTTTTCAGAAATGATTATAAGCAATTGAGTATTGAGAATGCAATGGCACAAATATTTCAAAATAACTTTCAGTCATAAGAATACATTCATATATCCATTCATTTTGAAACCTATTTATCTATTCAACTTCGACCACATCCCGAGGGAGGTGGGGGACATTGAGTCCGAATGGGCCATGTTCCGTGCCTCTATTGTTGAGGCAGCTGACCGGAGCTGTGGCCGTAAGGTGGTCGGTGCCTGTCGTGGCGGCAATCCCCGAACCCGCTGGTGGACACCGGCGGTGAAGGATGCCGTCAAGCTGAAGAAGGAGTCCTACAGGACCCTTTTATCCTGTGGGACCCCGGAGGCAGCTGATAGGTACCGGCAGGCCAAGCGGAATGCGGCTTTGGTGGTTGCTGAGGCAAAAACTCGGGCGTGGGAGGAGTTTGGGGAGGCCATGGAGAATGACTTTCGGAAAAGGGTGGAGTGCCCTCTCAGGGTTGGTAGCGAGATCCTGCCCCAAGTGGAGGAGTTCAAGTATCTCGGGGTCTTGTTCACGAGTGAGGGAAGAATGGAGCGTGAGATCGACAGGCGGATCGGTGCGGCATCCGCAGTAATGCGGGCTCTGCATCGGTCTGTCGTGGTGAAAAAGGAGCTGAGCCGCAAGGCGAAGCTCTCAATTTACCAGTCGATCTATGTTCCTACCCTCACCTATGGTCATGAGCTATGGGTAGTGACCGAAAGAACGAGATTGCGAATACAAGCGGCTGAAATGAGTTTCCTCCGCAGGGTGTCTGGGCTTTCCCTTAAAGATAGGGTGAGAAGCTCAGTCATCCGGGAGGGGCTCAGAGTAGAGCCGCTGCTCCTCCGCATCGAGAGAAGTCAGATGAGGTGGCTCGGGCATCTGATCAGGATGCCTCCTGGACGCCTCCCTGGTGAGGTGTTCCGGGCACGTCCAACCGGGAGGAGGCCCCGGGGAAGACCCAGGACATGCTGGAGGGACTATGTCTCTCGACTGGCCTGGGAACGCCTTGGGATTCTCCCGGAAGAGCTAGAAGAAGTGGCCGGGGAGAGGGAAGTCTGGGCATCTCTGCTCAAGCTGCTGCCCCCGCGACCCGACCTCGGATAAGCGGGAGACAATGGATGGATGGATGGATGGATTTATCAATTCTCAAATCCGCTTATTCTATTTGCAGAGTCACCAATTCTGGTAGTATCCATCCCAAAATAGGGCTCAGTACTAAACCAGGTGCCAGTCAATTTCAGGCTCATTCATTCACACGCACAGACCCCCAGATTCATTCATACCAAGCCAACTTGGAGTCAACATTTAGCTTGTGTGGTTTGAAATTTAACATCTTAGGGTAGTGGAGAACGTTGATCAAGGATATCGACCCCACATAGAAGAAAGAAAAGATGAAGAGGGAGAAGATGATGAAAACTGATCTGTATACATAAAATGCTAATGCTTGTGTCTGTCTGTTACACGATTACTCACAAACTATTTGTGCTAGAATCTTGTTCTTGGTCTAAATCAAAAGCTTATGACACGGTATGTGTTGGTGAAGCAAAAAAAAAAATGTGGCTAGTGGCAACCTCTACTCAGTTATTGGAGATTTTGTCTTTCTTATGGCAAACTGCAAAGGCAAACTGATCGAGAATGTGACAAGAGCAATAAGAAAAAGAAGAACAGCAACATCTGCTGAGCATGAGGCAAGTTACAGAAGCTGATTATGTGATAGGAATTAGAAGAATAAAAGCTTCGGCATCCACTGCACATCAAGCCCATGCTGTGTGGCAACCTGGTGCTACGTGTGAACTACTGGAGCTAAAACCTTGATCTTGGGAGGACCAGATGTCCATCTATTTCCTAGTCTAAAACAAAACAAAAATGTCAGAAATAGATTCCTTTGTCTTGAAAACTCTATTCTACTCAGTTTAAAACAAAAGCAAACTTTATTTAAGGAAAGCAAAATATACAACTATACTACCACACCAGTAATAATGGGGAAAATTAGCACACTCTTAAAATATGGCATGTTTTTCTTAAATAGTTCCACCTAATTAAGAGGAACACAAAACTTCTTTTGACTTAGTAGTTTAAACTTTTCATTTTTCAACTTGGACAGCATTCTGGTGGTCTTCTCATATGTAACCTTTTAAGGAAAGTAGAAACTCATGTTAATTGTGACTATCATATTTTTTACAGTAACGCCGTAATACGGAAACCTGTCAGTAGTGCTGTTGCCAATCAGATGGAGAAGAAAGCTCATCAAGGTGAATTCAATACATTCTCACAGTGCACAGCAGATAAGGAATATCAAAAGGACAATGATGTATCATTAAAAATTAAATCATTTGAAAGTTTTATGTTATGAAGTGTGACATTTATTGCTTTAGGTTGTAGCCATAGTACACAATTTGACTTGCTCACAGTCACTTAGCAGTGGCTCTTGAACCAGTGGTCTTGTGATTTACAGTATCTTTCAACACCATGATAGATAGATAGATAGATAGATAGATAGATAGATAGATAGATAGATAGATAGATAGATAGATAGATAGATAGATAGATAGATAGATAGATAGAGCAAATTATACTAAAGAATTACAAACTGTTGACTTTCCTTATGCATTCACTTTTACATAGTACTAAGCTTTAGTATAAAGCACAGATATGTAAATTTTTACAAGAACCACCCAAATTGTAATTAGAAAATCAAGCAAAACGTTAAACGTACATTTTTTTCTTTGCAGAATTTGTGGCAGCTGTACTCTCACATGGCAGGGGTGCAACATTCTTTGTCCATCCCTACAGAGGAACTATTGGACCTTTCCAAAAACAAACGATTGACATTTTTCCGTTTGCTAACATGTGGGGAGACTACCAGGATATGCTCGTTTGTAAGGTGTGTATTCCTTCCTTTGTTTCATGAGAGTGGACACCTTGGGAGGAAAATTCAATTTGCTTCAGGTATAAAAACAGATTTGGTTTACAGCAAATAATCAGCAAATGACTACATAGCTGAAAGAACCGGCAGTAGTTTGCTTCAGATAAGTTCATATGCTGAGGAAATTAATCTTCCAAACAAAAAGCAATGAAACTTCAAATATATGTTAGTAAACCACATGCATAAATGAAGCTACAATATGTAAGACTGAAGATCAGCTGCTGTGTGAGAGACTGTATCAAGGATGGAAACAGATTAGGGTTAGAATTTAATTTTGTGTGGTATGATAACAGAAGGTACCTATAAAAACATTTCTTTTGAATTTGCTGCATATAAATGACTAAACTTGATCAATCAGTCTTTTGCGCAAAATGTTGGCCTAGACCTGAAATGAGCAAAGTGTACAAGCATGAAAGGTGCTATATAAACAAAAAGATCCAGAGGTGACTTGCTGCAGAACTGTAGATATACTGAAGCAGTTTTTCTTAGAATTGAACTTTAAATTAGGCTTATTATTTAAATGAGCGAAGTATAACAGGTAATGAATGGATTGACAAAATCACTTGCTATGCTGGAAAAACCTCTCCCAGGCAGAGAAACATAGAAGGCTTAGAATTTAGAATGTCTGTGCTTGATAGGATGAAAGGAAAACTACATTTTTATCCTCATGTTTGGCTGTAGTTGGTCTACTGGAAGTAAAAGTCTCAATCTCAGGTTTAGAATTGAAATTAACCAAGTATGACAAACACAAAGCAGCTATAAATTGTCTATAAGATGTTTCCATTGTCTTGCTGGAAAACAAATCTTCTCCCAAGGTGCAGGTTACTTTCAGACTGCATCAGGTTTTCCTCCAGGATTTCATTGTATTTATTTTTACTCTTATAAACCTTCCAGGGCCTGCTGGCAGAATACTCCTCCACCACCTGATGCTGTCACAATCATGCTTCATGGTGGGGATGGTGTGTTATTGATGAAGTGCATTGGTTAGTCTGACGGAAAAGCAGCTCAGTTTTGCTCTCATCAGAACATAGAAACTTCTCTTTCCCACTCTCCCATTAATCTATGATTAGTGAAGTTGCCAGGCAACACTTATTGTCTGCATAGTCTGTTCAATCTGACCCACTGTAGCTTGTAACTCTTTCAGTATTCTCATAGGTCTCTTGGTGGCCCCCATCACTCGTCTTTTTACATAACTCAGTTTTTATGGATATTCTGCTCTAGGCAGATCTACAGCTGTGCCATACTCTTTCTATTTCTTAATAATTGATTTAACTGAACTCCAAAGGATATTCAGTGACTCAGATATTTTCTTGTCTTCATTCCCTGACTTTTGCTTTTCAATAACATTTTCACAGAGTTCTTGGATTGTTCTTTTGTTTCTTGAAGCATAGGCCACACACATAAAGGTTCATTTATATTACAATCAACTGAAACCTTTGACTGCAGAAAGCAGTGGCGTAGCTGGGGGGGGCAAGGGGGGTCATCTGTCCCCGGGCGCAGCATCCAGGGGTGGCCAAATTAATGTTACAAACAGGCAAACAGGAGGGGGCGTGAAATCTTCAGTTGTCCCCAGGTGCTGAAAACCCTAGCTATGCCTCTGGCAGAAAGGTGATATCAATTAAACTAATTATGCGACTTCGAAAATGAACTGGCTGCCTCAGCGATTAATTACGAGTGTCATATTATGCAATCAGTTATTTTGTGTTTTGTTTCTTATTAATTTAGACCACTTTCCATAGATCTATTTTCATTTTCAAATTAAAGTTTTTTTTCTGTTGATCTGTGCTAAAAACCCAAATTAAATCCACCGTGATTCAAAGTTGCATAACAATAAAAGGTTAAAATGTTCAGGTGGGTGAATACTTACACTTACAAGGCGGAGATGTCTGATTGGTTCCATTTCGCATCAATTGCTGTGATGGAGTTGTTCATTTTTAGCCACAGAGGTGGATTGGACTAGCGGATAAACATGTCAGGAGCGATATAAAGTAAAGATCCCTGGATGTGTTGTTACTTTGCCTTAGAAGTTTCTTTGTATGAGGGTTGAATAAAAAAGTTACTTGATGATAGCTGAAGGTTTCTTTAGGTTTATGGACATTTTCAGTCATACACTCTGCTCTTCTCACCTCACTCCTTTAACTTCACAAACACCTGCAGCAGGAAAGATTTTTGACATTGTCATCCAGGCAGCAGCCATAGCTGTTTTCATCTTTCCAGCATCTCTATATATAATCTTCATTTGGATCTTGATCTTTGTTTGTCCGCGAATGAATTAGAAGAAGAAGCACTAGATGGCAGTAGAGAGACAGCTAAAACATAGGCATTGCATTAAGAATCTCCTCCAGGCTTATACTACTGAAGACTGTAGTACTCCAGTCACACCTCAAAACACAGACATTCAAACTAAACTAATTGTTGTGCTTTAAATTAACTAATCTTTATATATAATCTTCATTTGGATCTTGATCTTTGTTTGTCCGCGAATTCCACGCATGCGTAGACTACCTTCCAGTTTAGTACGTTGTTGTTACTCACGGATGTCAACAATGTGCCGGAATAACGAAAGGGGTGGTGGACAGTGTTACGCTGGTTAGCTCCTGAGGCCTGGTTAGAGAATGAGATTGCCGAAGATAAAAGGTACGTGCCTACGTAACATATGAATGAAAGAAAGACAGTGGGTAAAATGAATGACAACGTAACAGCACGTTCTGGAAATTATTATTGTTACGTTGTAGCCGGCGAGTGCTGCGCGTCTTACAGTTGTACCCTGGCTTGCTCATATGTCAGTGAAGTGATCCCTATTTATGCTTTAAAGAGCCTGGATACATATGTGTCCCCCTTTTATAACCATTGCTCCGTGTATATTGCTTTACTCTTTGGATTGCCACAAAGCAACCTGCGAGATTGGAGAAAGGTTGAGAAGAGATCTTGAGAGGAAACAACAGCGTCGTGAAAACGAGACGGACTGTGAACGGAGAGAAGCAGAAATGCTCCTACACCACCACATAATTACTATTCAGACAGTGATTCCGAGTAGGCCGTTCTTATCGAATCAATGTCTAAGGGTTTTCTTTTGTAATTTTGTTTCCCTTATAAAAAATCATAATGCTGTGCAACGAAGGACGTTCACGACTGGCAGCCGCGTTTAAACAGGGAGCCCTTCACAGACAACTTTAACATGTGCAGCGTAGTTGGGCGCACATGGCTAGTATGAAAATTTCTTCCTTTTCCGTTTTTGAAATGCTTTCAAAGCAGCCCTGCTCATTTCCTCTGTTCCATACTCTCGATTCAACTTTTTAGAAGTCTTGTGGCCATTTTTCCCCCCCGAGCTTCAGGAAATTCACGTCACTCTCGGTCACCATTGTGGTGTAACACTTCAATTATTGGCTGTGACACCTGAAGGACTAAATTGAAGTTAGTCCTACTGCATACACGTACAAGGCCTTGTCCTTGAGTCCACCACCACGTGCAGCACACCAAGGTCTTGTGCTATATTGTCTGTCTTAAAATCTTTCAGTCAGCTATTGCAGTCATTTCTGTTTTTGTTGTGCCTCTGTGGCCGATTTATTTGCATGGCCAACCTTGTACTGCCATTACAAAGATGGCTACCAGTATTCTGGCTCTGCCCCAGTCCAGCCCTTCAAATGTTGTTAGTTCCTGGCCCCATCCTCTTCCTCCATTGCTTGGCAACATCAGTTTTACTACAGTCACATGACGATAGGCAAAATAAAAATGAAAGACCGAATTGGCTTATTGTTCTAACATATCTCATAGCCTTTATGATTAGTATTTCATACATGGTACATCTTGTATGTAATTTCAATTTAGTATTTGCTAAATGCCTTTGCCTGCCTTTTTGCTGTGTGACCCCCTGCCTAATTTTTCAATGCTCTCTTTAAATCCTAATTTCAAAAATAAGCATTTTATTTTTAACTTTTAATGACTTCACTTTATATCTGTACTTGTTTTCCTATTTGGGGCACACTACTTGCCAAGTGTGATGGGGAATCATTCCACTCTTTGCCCCTGTCATTTGGCTCAGGCTCCATAAATGTTGATGTTGGTAGCTTGTGTTAAGTGAGTGGTCATCTTTGAAGGTATGTGCCTGCTACAAAGTTAAAGCTTTTCAAATTTCACATTCTTTTTTTTCAGTTCACATTGAGACTCGTTCCCTCCTTGACAACATCACCACATCTTGTTCTTTCATTTTTATTTCCAAATTCAGGTGGCAGATTTGGAGCCTACAACCTTCCTAATGAGAATGTCCGTGAGAGGCTGTCCCCTCTACTTTCAGATAACAGGGCCACAGCAGGAGAAAAATAACCAAGGACCTATAATAAGGTGCGCTTTAATGTGTGTGTGTGCATGTGCGTGTGCGTGTGTATTCAATAACACTTAGGCATTGTACTGTTTTAAAAATGCACTCATTTAGCCACCTTCATGACCATTCCTCCTGGGTAATGCAGAGTTGCTGTGCAGCCACACCACATATTTGGACTGCAGTGTGCCAGATGAGGTTTGTAAGACATCACAGCAAATGTATTGAACAATAATAGCAGGGAGTCTTTTTACAAGTGAAAAGAAACTGCCTTGTTAAAACCAAGCATTAAATCAATGATAAGCCCTGTTCTTCAATACTGTGCCACACTACAGGCAGTTTGGTAAGGAGACAGCCGTCCTCTCAATCCAAAGTTTCATATTTTCGAATCACACCCATGGTTCAGATTCCCAAGATCTGAGAGCAATAAATTTAAGAAATCTTAGTTGAGAAACACAAAGTGTTGTAGTTAAAGGTTACACCCTTGCTGATACTGTGTACTACAAGAACTTTAGCACTCTTACTGATGGAAATACAAACTGCATGGTAAGAATATGGCAGTGTATGATGAACGATTACAAATCTTTAAGCCTAAACCTGAAAAGGGTGTATTGTAGCGCTGACTTTGTAAGTTGCCAAATATTAGTTATGTACTAATATTTGCAAATGTCACATTTCTAAATTTTGTGTTTTATTTTACACTGTATCTATTTTGTGGTTCCCTTCATATTTATTCATCTTATAGTGCCCTTCATATGTATTTCTCCATCTCTCTAAGTGAATTTCGTATCTATCTATCTATCTATCTATCTATCTATCTATCTATCTATCTATCTATCTATCTATCTATCTATCTATCTATCTATCTATCTATCTATCTATCTATACCTTTGAGCAGAGTAACTTTCTCATATAGGAAGTATACGGAGTGTTGTAATCGTTCAAAAATGTGATGTCGAGATTTTGATGAATCTCAATGTTTTAGAATTCCCTGAGTCCGAAAATACTACTTTTGGAATTATATCTGTGTGTGTGTGTGTGTGTGTGTGTATATATAAACATGATAACTTGATTACACTTTCACTTAGGTCAACCAAAGTTTGCATACAAGTATTAGGTACAAAACATAGATTTCTATCAACTTTTGGGCTATTTCTATTAACTGGAAGTGGTACTTTACTTTTTATTCTTCATGCAAAGAATCTTAGGCACATGGAATAAATTACCAAATAGTATAGTGGAGAGTAGGACTTTAGGGAACTTCAAATCTTGAATTAATATTATTTTGGACAATACAGAGGGTCCTTGGGTTACAACATCTCGACATACAACATTTCGAGTTTACAACGCTCACTCCCATAAAAACTTAAAAAAAAAATTGAGACCGTGAGAAGGAATAAAGGTAAGGATTTTTTTTTACTCATTTTTTGCTACTACAGTACAGCGTACAGTACAGTATATTTATGTCCTTTTCCTTTTTCTGTGGCTTAGTTGTGTTTTTATGTTCTAGATTATGATTTTGCAAATGTGTTAAGATAGGTAAGTGACTTAGGCTAGGGTGTGTTTCGACTTACACCAAAATTCAGGTTACATCACTGTTGTAGGAACAGAACTGTGTCGTAACCTGAGGACCCCCTGTATAGGTGAATAGGATGGACAGTCTTGTTGGGCTAAGTGGTCTGTTCTCATCACAAGTTATCTAACGTTCTAATGTTCATATCTATCTGCCTGCTTATCTATCATTATAGACTTAAGATTTTAGAAAATATTTGGAAAAATTATTTTCCAAATGATCTTTCCTTTCATCCATCCACCTATATTCTGGACTAGATCATTCCATTAAAAAGTCCGGGATGACCAGAGTCGGTTTTATAGATGCATAAGGTACAAAGAGGTAGCCACCCTCAAAGAGACAGCAATCCAACACAGGACATACTTACACCCAGAAGTACTAACAGAGGCCCTTATTTAGAGTGAATCAATAAAAACTACAGGTTCATGAGATTTGGTAGAAAACCAGAGTTCTTAATGAAAAACCTAGTAGGCACAATGAGAACTCCACACAGACAGTGACCAGATCCTCCTGGAGTTATAAGTCAGCAGTCTAGCCACTGTGCCACCCTCCTAGGAGCAGAGCCACCTTATCAAGGCCTGTACAGTAATTAACACTGATTTTCAATGGAAGCTAGGTGGGCTAGACCAGGGAGGAATCGTAAAGAAAATGCAGTAACCAGACCAGCATTCAAACCAAGTCTCCTAGAATAATAAGGAAGCATTTTGAAAATGCCCATAAATAAAATAAAATGTATAACAGGTTTCTTGTGGCAGTTCCTGACTACTGTATACTTTTAGCAAATAATACAGGGCTACAGTGAGAGTTATTAATAACTTAAGTCAAGCTGTTTCATTGGTGACGCGGACAGGAAGCGCACAGGAAATATCCAAACAGAATAAAGTGCACAGTCATATAAGCGCATGGGAAATAACCGCAAACGGGCAAACCTGCACGTGGATAAATGCGCACATGGAAAAATGCGCATACGGCAAAGGCATATATGCAAAGAAGAAAAAATTTTTATATTATACATCGCAATAAACGAAATTGTATAATTGTTCACTAAACGTATTTATAAGCTTGTATGTTTTAATTTGTGCTAATTGGGGTAGTGGGCTGTTGGATGGTCCATAAAATAAAATAGTCATTAATCCTTTTATTACTGTTATTGTTGTGCCTAAATTACCATTTCTAGGAAATTATTATTCTTTACAATTGTTTTCAGAATATGGGCGGCACGGTGGCGCAGTGGGTAGCGCTGCTGCCTCGCAGTTGGGAGATCTGGGGACCTGGGTTCGATTCCCGGGTCCTCCCTGCGTGGAGTTTGCATGTTCTCCCCGTGTCTGCGTGGGTTTCCTCCGGGCGCTCCCGTTTCCTCCCACAGTCCAAAGACATACAGGTTAGGTGGATTGGCGATTCTAAATTGGCCCTAGTGTGTGCTTGGTGTGTGGGTGTGTTTGTGTGTGTCCTGCGGTGGGTTGGCACCCTGCCCGGGATTGTTTCCTGCCTTGTGCCTTGTGTTGGCTGGGATTGGCTCCAGCAGACCCCCGTGACCCTGTGTTCGGATTCAGCGGGTTGGAAAATGGATGGATGGATGTTTTCAGAATTTTTATTATACCTTCTTATTCTACAGGTAGGCAAATTAGGGTTTTATAGTTTTGATTACGGCAAGTAAGTAAAGGTCATCCTATAAATAGGCCACACAGTTAGAGTTTTCTTTTATCTTCCCTAACTTTCGAGCAAGGCAAGTCGACATTTCGACCAGTCAGAAAGGCAAGCAAATTCTCGGTTACAAGGGATTTGAATATCTGTGTTTTCGCACAACAAATGGAATAGATACTTGGAGGTGCCGTGAGAATCGATCAACAAAGTGCCATTCCTTAATGAAAATGAAGAACGGAGACATTGTACAAGAGCAAACCTGTCATTGTTTTATTATAATATAAAATGTCTAGCAGTATAGGTGGAGTATATTTTATATTTGTAATAGTTATATGTTGCTGGCGTGTGCTTTTTTCTGCGTGCGCACTTTACTGTATGCATATTCTTCCACGTGCGTTTTGTCTCGTGTGCGGTTATTTCCCGTGCGCTTATATGACTGTGCGCTTTTTTCTGTGCGCTTCTTTCTGGGATTCATTTCATCACATGTGGGCCACGGCTCAGTTCCCATCCTTTTAGGACTCCTGTTCCCTTCCACAATCCAACAACAAGCAGTCAGGATGATAGATAGGCATCTCCTCACTGCCTCTGTTGTTCCATGGTATGTTTGTGCATGCTATCAGAATGGCATTCTGCAGAGGTGTGACCAGAACATCATGTGTGGGTGGGCATTTGGCTTGTCTGGGGGGGCAAAAGAATATCCATCCATCCATCCATCCATCCCCATTTTTGTAGGGGGGGTCAAATAATAATAACAATATAGTTTTATATAACATATAAAAGCAAAAATTGTGGCATAAATCATAACCTATTGTTCAATAAAACAATGGAACTTGTATTATTATTTTTTGTGAACAAATATAGAACTACATCTACAAGGTAAATATCAATAAAGTCAAATGTATACAACATATGAGAGCTTGTAGATAATATCCAGGTTAAACACTGGAAACTGATGTCCTGTAGCCTCCCATGTCTACAATAAGCCACGTTTCTGTTCTAGATAGATAGATAGTATCTATCTATCTATCTATCTATCTAGAACAGAAACGTGGCTTATTGTAGACATGGGAGGCTACAGGACATCAGTTTCCAGTGTTTAACCTGGATATTATCTACAGGACCAGTCTGCAGTTACTCTTGGCAAATTCTGAAATAAATTCATTCATGTCTAGATTTTCTGTGATGTTTTTCTCATGTGCCAGAATGACTAAATTTCTCTTCCTTGAATGCAGCATTATTCGGCGGAGTGGAGTGAGAATGCGGTTCAAAGTAGAGAAAGAGCTTTCGCAAGCAGCTGAAGACACACCAATGATGAGTGCTGTGATGCAGACATGGCTCTGACGTGTGGGATACTAGACGCGTGTTTGTGGAAGCCGCCACTGTCTTTTTCTAGAGTTTTTTTCCAATTAGTGTAGCCGTGTTTGGTGAATATGTCCTCGTGGTCCGAATTGGAAACACTAAATTTGTGGCAGGCAAAGCAAAAGCTGCCATCACGGACAACAGAATATTCAAGTCATGGTCGAGACTGATACCAGCTTGCACTAAAACATCTGAGTGTCTTTCCGAAAGCGCGCTTGGGATAATTAATTAAAATGGGCTGGGATGGGCTATCCATATTTAAGTCAGGCAGACCGGACTGTATATTTTGTTGAAGGCAGAGGTTTGGAGTACCTGACACGGGCACAGAGCTGGAGGATTGTGTAGGCTTATCTACATCTTTTGAAGTTTCAGTTCCCCACGTGGGTGCGCTGTGCTCCGTGTTGGTAGCAGCAGTGCTGGGCTCAACCATGGAGCTAGCAGCTTGCGGAGGGACAGAGGTTGAAGATGTCTGCTTTTTAATAAGCCACCTGTACATAGCCTTTGGTGTTACCAACCAGAAAATAAAATAAGAATGGAACGTATACGTTGTTTTAATTAAAGAATGCGGTCAACAGGTTCAAAACGTGTGGCGAAGTGAACTGTGAGCAGCACGGTGCCTGTCTAGTGGAGGAGACACTGACGGATACGCACCAAATTCAAACTGGCCGATTGGAAAGCAACTCAGTTTTGAAAATCAAATGTTATTCTTCTCCAGAGTTTTCATTGGACAGACAGAGCATTTCGCAGGGGGGGCACAGCTTGTCTCTTTGGGGGCAGTGCCTACCCCAGCCCCCCCGTGGTCACACCTCTGGCATTCTGTCTTGTTTCCAGTAAAGCCTGGGGCATCACTTAAATTTGAGAAATGGCTGAAATCCCATCAGTGTTAAAAGACAGCACTTTTACAAACACCTTACACTGAAAACCTTCAAAAATACGTACAGTAACACAGATTTGTAACTTGGCCTTCTGTTTACTTTTTCTGCAGGTTTGGTTCACACATTTCTGGAGGAGATACCGTGTCTCGTGCATTACGTATCAACAACACCAGTCCTTATGGTAAGCAGGCAGTTTGTATAAAAATGTATAAATGATTCATTATTTCATAGAAATATTTCATTATTTTTTTGCTAAATGTTGTGCCATAATGCTGTGCTGTACACATTATTATTTAGGCTGTCTTGAAGTCTTTGAAAAATATTAGCAGGCAGCAGAACATTTAGTGAGTTTTTTATACCAATGGAATGACATGCCAACGGGTCATGAATGGAAAACAGATGATATTTGTGGTCACATTGAGAAGGACGTACAGAAAGGGAGGAAAGTCTTGGGCCAGGGAGCAGAGAGCTGCCAAGGAGCTGGTATCTCCATTGTTGGTTAAATGATGCCTGAATGAGGGGAACACTGCCAATGAAGTAAAGGAATTGTCACAATATGCAACTTTTCTAGCAATTTTCAAGTCATAGCCTTCATTTACGTAAACTTAGCAAGTTGGTTTCAGTCATTGGCCCACTCCCATGAAGCCACTTGTCTAATGTGACTTAACACTGAGCGAAACTAAAGATTATAGGATCATTATAGACATGTGTAGAGCTAATCAACATGCAAAACGTCGCCACTCTTAGACATCAAGATAGGTGAGTCTGCTTACCTTACCTCAAAACGTCTGTCTTCCTTACTTTACAGAACTACCTTAGACACGATCACAGTATTGTTCAATTTAATAAAGTATAAATGATGTATCATCTGCCTTGAAAGGACACCACACCATTCACTCATTTACTGAAAACTCATAATTTTAGAGAAACTGGATAAACACTTATGCACTTACTGTATGCTCTCACATTTCTATCTACTGAAATTCAATGCATCCACTTTCTACACAAAATTGACCAGGTCAGAAAAGCCTGGTGCATTTCAGTGAAGCCTTGTTCACAAATACACGTAGTGTTCTGTGGACTGCTTCAATCTCTGTTTATGTCTGTTCCAGGAAAGACATGCATATTATGTTACAAGCTCTAAAACTTGCTGTGTATAAGACGCTGTGATGTACTATTGCTGTTTTCAGGGCTGCCGTGACTGCTTATGAACATTCCGTGAAATAAACAAGTTCAGAAAATATGTAGTGGATATCTGATACAGCTGACGTTGTTGTTTTCTTGTGCACAGATATACGCCTAGACTGGCAGACATTCAACCAAGAGAGAGGAGACATGAAACTACTAGATCTTTTGATTTCATTTGGGGAGCCATTCCCAAGGAAGGATGTTGATGGTAATGAAATCATTGGAGGAGACTTGGATTCTGTTGAGTGTGAAAATCCGAGTTGGGACTGGAATAAACTTCCCAGTACCACAGACACTAATTCCTCAAGGAATGCTGATTCTGTAAGTAACTGTATGAATATTACAAAGGAAGAAAGAATCAACATAGCTTTCCTTACTAATATACGAAGAACTTTCAAAAAGTTTCCACACTTTTTTTTAACTCTATTTATTAAGAGTTTCAAAAACAAATGACATCACTTTTCTACATAGTCACCTTCCTTTGTGATGCAATTTTCCCAGTCACATGACGCAACTAATTACTACTCCTCCTGTCTTCACAGTTTCCAATGAAAATATAAAATTGCAGAAACTTTTTGAACGTACCTCATACTTCAGTTTCCTTTGTTGCCACTTTGGTTTTAAGACCATCATAGATGTTATATTTGTAGGTGGAATGTCTCATTGTACAGATTACAGTCATATTCTACACATGGCTGTTTCTGGGTGACAAAGTTACAATTAATTAAAATGATGGCACTGTGCTTTCTAGGAATGTGTTCATTAAGAATTTGAAAACAATACATTTCTCTCGGCAGAGAAATATGGCACTAAAGAGAGGATGCATTTAGCTTGCTTCTAATGTAATGTACACTGGCATATACAGTACAACTGAAGGAAGTCCATTAAACAACACGGTGTCTTATGATGTGTTAGTGTGGTCTCCAGTGACCATGTGACTGCTTCGGAGAAGCAGTGTAACAAACACTGCTGCTCTCCAGTGACAAAAAAATTGTCTTTCTATGAAAAAGCGTGTCATTAGTCATTTCATTTATTTCTTAAGTAATGAGGTAAGCATACAAATACTGTAACTGTAATCATAAGATAGGAACGTTTCAATTTATAAGCAAAGCTTTCTTATAGAGGGAAAACCCAGAAATCAGAGTCACGAAAACAAAGCACTAACAGCAAAAGTCCTGCCAAAGAGACATTTAAATTGAAAGAGCGTATGCTCTGCCAGCATGTCTTATGTCTTAACCCTGTCCTGAACATTAAATTACATTTTGGGTCCTCCTCCACAGTATGATAATCTCTACTACTGTATTTTTGAATTTCTTGTTTGGGTAACAAATAATGTATTATGACATACAGTTCAAGATTCTTTTTCTGAACTGCAGATCATAGAGGAGGGAAATGAGAAGGAAGACGAAAATGAAGAGCCCAAACAAATAAAGGTTGTCTCTGTCAATCTGCGGCCTCATGAAGGCATCAGCTCAGACTATCCTTTCTGTATCACCCCTCAGCAGATTGTAAGTTTTAAGCAGCCTTAATTCCTAAATTATCTCATGATTGTCTTTGCTATTTTTCATTTACATCAATCACAGTATTGAGTAGGTTAATATATTAAGATATCAGCATTCCAACTAAATCAATTTGTTACTTTATTGCCATATATCACAAAAAATGTTTTTTTGCACTTGTCCCTATTATAGTATGCAAACATAAATCATATGCTAGCTTCCACAACATACGAGGGGGAGTCAAGCTAAAGTTAGAAAATGGGATTTATAAGAACACCTTAACAAAACTGCTCATGTCATTTCTCAATGGAGTCTCCATCCTTCTCAATGCACTGCCTGGAAGTGCCTGGATTCCAGCAGAGTTAAAGGCTTTGTCTTGTCCTAACAACTACTTGTGCACCCGAGTTATTGTCAAATACTACATGTCGAGGGGTAATACAGTCAGTTGTGCAAGTTACTGTGACTTGCTAGAGACCACTGTGAAGCCTGCTATTCCATACAAGGCGGTGGGGACTGCTGTCTCAAAGAGTCCTTTTGCTGCAAGGCAATGAAAGCCTGCTCACCCACACACTGATAAAAACACCAGAGGCTTGTCTGGAGAAATTGAAGTTTGAGGTTTTGCCACATCCTCCATTTTTCGCCAGATTTGGCGCCGTGTGATTTCCACCTTTTTGGACCACTAAAAAAACATCTGGGTGTCGTCGATTTAAGACAGATGACGACATGAAGAAAGCACAAGTGGTTGTGAGGACAAGACAAAACATTTTACTCTGCTGGAATCCAGACAGGTGGCGCAAGTGCATTGAGAAGGATGGAGACTCCATTGAAAAATGACATGCGCAGTTTTGTTAAGGTTTGTTCCATTTTCTAATAAATCTCATTTTCTAACTTTAGCTTGACTCCCCCTCGTATATTTCACAACAAAAACACTACATAAACAACTTGTTTCTGTGCTTAACAAAATGTACATTATTCAGCAGTTCTTTAGTGCTGACTTTCATGGTAATGTCAATCACAAGCAGCAGCTCATCTAACCAGGGTGTCCAAAGCAACAGTCCAGAAAAAAATTACACAACTTCCAAAAAAGCAATGTGACTAATAAGGTAATGCAGACTGGTGCAGCCAGAGGCTCACTAGAGGACTGACACATTTTGAGAGTTGCTGTGACATGGTGAATGAAGCTTCCTCCCTTGGCAAGAAAACTGAGCATTTGGTGTGAATCTTATCTGATCTAGGCAGATGTTCCAATCAATGCTGAAGAAGCCTGAAGAAGCATCAGTCTTTACCAATTTCATATTGTGTAAAGTCACCCACCCTTACCCCCAAAATGTACAACGAGTCTTTTATTTGGTAGCATTCAGTTTTAGACCTGGTGATATACATTCCCAGTTATTACCACACATGGAAACCTGCGTCTGTGGTGGGTTGGCACCCTGCCCGGGATTGGTTCCTGCCTTGTGCCCTGTGTTGGCTGGGATTGGCTCCAGCAGACCCCCGTGACCCTGTGTTCGGATTCAGTGGGTTGGAAAATGGATGGATGGATGGAAACCTGCGTTCCTCAAAACCTAAAGAAGGCAAAGCTAAGTGATCACAGCTACTGCCTCACTAGCCCAGCACACCACAGTGTCGAACATTGCACTGGCCATTACAGAGTTGTAGAAGATGTGAAGGATGTCACTTCTCACATTAAAGGAATGCAGTGTCCTAAGGAAAAACACCCTGCTCTGCTTTTTCCTGTATAGTTCATATGTGTTCTGAGACACCGGGAATTATTATTTAAAGACACTAGGAATTGATTTTTGTTGTAGTAAATGAGATGAAATTATGTATTTTTATGTATTATGTTTATCATGGTACCAAAGAGCATTGATACATTGCATGTTGGTTGAACATGCAAATAAGAATTTCGCAATAATCTGTAAGTGACAACTCTATTACTACTAGTAGTAGTAGTTAACTCACAAAGCAACACACCAAGAGAAAGTTCATTGGATCAAGTAGGAGTCCACCAAACCAGTGTTATGAACTACAGAGATCTAAGCCAACAACACTCCCAAAATAATTAAAAAGCACCATCAAACCCTGGCTATTCAGAAAATAGGCCAATATAGTATCATTATAAATGAAAGATTTATTATTAAAAAAAGGTTCAAAACAGTGAAGTTCTGAAGAATACAAACACACAGGAGACAATGCCTTCAAAATAGGCAATCTTAAAAGCAATAAAAGTCCCAATGTGAAATTCAAAGAACGTTCAACAGTCATGGCAAAAGGTCACCAAAATCCAGAAAAAGCACTATAATCAAACAGAGCAACGGACACAGTAGAACTCATCAGCACCACAATTGCATTGATAATGAACCTCAGCTTTTTTTGGGCAGAGGGCAGTCCCTTGTGGTAATGAGCAGGTGTTCCTGACTTTTGGGGAACCACCCACAAAACACGCACAACACAGGTAAAGAACCCACTAAATTGCCCAGGAT
This sequence comes from Erpetoichthys calabaricus, assembly GCF_900747795.2. Lineage (NCBI taxonomy): Eukaryota > Metazoa > Chordata > Cladistia > Polypteriformes > Polypteridae > Erpetoichthys > Erpetoichthys calabaricus. The sequence goes on from NC_041399.2 coordinate 192,604,093, forward strand.
TATGATATAAAATGAGCCCTCTAGGCTGGTTGTGGTCAATTTTTATGTCTTGTTTGTTTTGTTTGATTTGCCTTCTTATTTCTTTTGAAATGTTATGTTTGTTCAAGTCTTTCATTGTTAATGATAATTATTTAAGGAAAGGAAGACAGATGTTTCCAAGTAGAGTTGTTATACTCCTTAATCATGCTGCCAGAGATTATTGATGTGTTGCGTGTTGATTAGCACATGTCACTTTACTCTGTATATGTAACAATAATTAACCCACAAATCTTATTTCCCATTTTTTAAGATTGTTCCAGCAAAGGGCAATGCTACCGTTCATGTTTCGTTCACTCCTCTGACCTTGACGGAAGTAAATAAAGTTGAGTGTGTAGGATATGCTTTGGGCTTCATGAGTTTGGAGAGAAAGGTAATTCAGATGCATTCCTTTTGACCTCAGGTGTCAAGTCAAACCCAAATCCTGGAGAGTTGTGGTGGCTGCGGGTGTTCAACACCAACATTTTAATTACAAGCCAGTTCTTGCTATTAATGGATTCAGTTTAATGAATTAATAATAATAATAATTCATTACATTTATATAGCGCTTTTCTCAGTACTCAAAGTGCTAATTTACGAATGAAACCTTGTCTAGAGTTGGTTTAAGCAGGCTCAGTGAAGAATGGATGCAACAATTGCAAATTGTAAAATAAAACACTTGTTTGGTCCATACAGGTGTGCTGTGTCCCTGAGAAAGTCCAACGAGTTCAAGGATACGAACTAGAACCCCTGAGATTGGACCTGAACGGATCTGTCAAGCCCTCATTGTGAGTTACAGACATTGTGAATTTCCCATTAGGATTAATAAAGTATCTATCTATCTATCTATCTATCTATCTATCTATCTATCTATCTATCTATCTATCTATCTATCTATCTATCTATCTATCTATCTATCTATTCAGTTTAGCTTAACAATTTTTTGCATTCAGTCTGGTAGTTTCTATTAATTAGTAGCTGAAAGCTACCCATAGTTTTAAGTCATTAAAAAAAAAGTCAAAATCACCCAATAAATGCTTTTGATAATCTATGTTATAAATTATTTTTATTGTACTAATCACTTTATATTGCTTTTTAATGAGCTGGTACTTATTTCAAACTGAACTTTTACATTTTGAAAGAAATAAAAAAAAAAATAGAACATTCTTATTTCTGCCATGTATGTCCCTTCATTCATTCATTTGTTGTTGTTGTAATTATAAACACCAAGAAGGAGAAGACCACCATGTCAAGTCATTGTCTGACAGCACTGTTCTCCTGTGTTATACCTTGTGCGTCTCCGGTGCTAATGCCATCCCTTTGATTGCAGGTTGACGGCTGAAATTGAAGATGAAGAGGGAGCAGTCATGTTTTTTGTGGCTGCCAGTGATTTAATACCAAAGGAGCCACACACAAAAGTAATATATACATTCAGCATTAAAATAAGATTTCATTTTTGTGTCTGTCACTCAGGTCAATAAAGGATCATATTTTCCATTTGTTTTTATATTCAGTTATTTTATAAAGTAACCGGAGCTGGGGGTGCAGTAATTAGTGCCAATGAGCAGCACATTCTCCCCGTTTTTATGAAGGTTTTCTCCTAGCACTCGGGTTTCCTAACATTGCAAACATGTCAGGCTACATGGTAACACTAAATTAGCCCTGTGTGGGTCTCCATGATAGACTGGCAATCCATCCCTTGTTGATGCCAGAGCGCGTTGACTTCCTTTGGACTGAACAAGGGAAGAAATTACTTCAGAAAATGAACTAATGAATAAATTATAAATCTGTCACTGTAATTAAAGCTAAGGCAAATAAAATATGGTTTACTTAATAAGGTTATAGTATTTTTGTACACTATTTTTTCCTCCAATATTAACTCTAACTAGGTGTTTTCAATTCAATTCAATTCTTTATCATCATGTGGACAAGTACAAGTACCATGTACAATGAAATGCTTGCTTGCATGTGCCCCCGCAGACAGTGAACAAAGACAAAAAAAAACACACAATAAATAAATGAATATACATAAGTAAATTATTGGGTGGAGTGCTGGCTCTGAGGCTAGGGATCTGCACTGGCAATCAGAAGGTTGCCGGTTTGAATCCCGTAAACGCCAAAAAGGGAATCTGCTCTGTTGAGCAAGGCCCTTAACCTGCAATTGCTGAGCGCTTTGAGTAGTGAGAAAAGCACTATATAAATGCAAAGAATTATTATTATTATTAAATAAATAAAACCAGAATCCTAGGAATAAATAGAGACAGTGGTTTCAGTGACATCCTTCAGGCTAACTAGGAATCAGATATTATAAAGTCAATAAAGACAAATCCTAGAAGTTAGTCTGCTCACTTCAGGTGCCATCACTACTGTCTTGCACACCCATCTGGACATTTCAGTCTGTTTATTGCTGAAATGTCTTGATGTGTAAGCCTATTGAACATTGCAAGCCTGCAAAGCACCCGTTCTGAAGCATTACTTGTCCATCGTTGTTTTGGAGTTACTGCCAATCTGTATGTATTTTCCAAGCAGCTAATGATAAGAATTTAAGACAATGGGAAAGTTTGCTCAAAGTGTAACTATGACTGTTTTTTCTAAGCATTTAAAATTATACAATTTTCAAAAATAGACACTGTACATCTTTCACTTCTGTCTTCTTCATTACCATGTAATATTTATCATGCTTTAAATTAAAGGAGTAATATTTTAAAGTAGCTATATTAATATGTTGGCCTAAAGTAAATCCATATAATTGGTATAACCTTTCTTAAGACATTGTTTCAGCTGTCATCTCAGTATAATTCTCTCTGCATTTCCAGATTCTAACAGAGTCCATATCTACACGCAATCTGAAGCTAAAGAACTCCACCACGACTCCCCTGGTTTTCCGGCTCTTGGCGCCAGGCCCTTTCAGCATTGCCCAAATGAATCCAAAAGGAGGCATGAAAACGTCGCAGAGTGAAAGAGAAGAGGGCAAACATCTGCTCCTCGAACCCTCGCACAATATGCAGGTATGTGATATACCCTTACACTTAACATTTATACAGTATAAACCTAAACTTTCCATTGTTTAAAAATGAATAATTTAAAAATGGCAACAATGTCAAAAAAAAAACTAGTTGGAAAATACAAGAAAGCCAACAACAATCTGATTGCAAAATTTAAATTTCAGCATGTATAAAGTGAGAAAAGACTGTCACTCATATTAGTAAACATATCATTAACAGTAATGGTCAATGTTATATTAGAATATTAATTGATATTCAAAGCTAAAAATAATTCAGTTTACTTTTATTTACTTTACCAAACAAAGTACACATTTTACCAGCAAAAGAGTTTCCTCTGGTTGTCTGGATCAGTGGTACGTGTTCTGCACTAAGAACTATAACTCACATTTAACAGAAGACTGCTTGAGTCTGACAGTAACCTGTTAGCTTAATTTCCCGAATATATTTTACTAAAGAAATTTATGCAAAAAATACTCAGATTCAAATGCATGTCCCAGATTTTAGCCAGTGTACTATAACATCCCCTCAAGCAAGCTGCCTGTCAGCACTAATGGACGAGTCACTGCCTTGGTCAGTCCAAGTTGACATCAAAGTGCGTTTAGAAGAGAGTCCTGCACAGTGACTGAGATCGGCTTGACTTGGAGAAAGACTGAGGCTGACGAGGTGTTGCATATGAGAGGGAGAGTGAGAAAGGGGTGACTACAATAAGCAGATGGGAGTGGAGGAGGAAGACATGGAACTGAAGCAAAAGTCGTTACCATCCGCAGGACAGTCAGACGATGTGCCCAGTGGTGGTAGTTTTAAAACCATTTATCTTGTACCTGAATATACTGATTTAGTGGGGTCAATGTTAGATATCAGCCTTGACTGTGTGGACCACCAGGGCACATGCAGCCACCCTAACCCGACACAGACAGATAGACACAAGTTCCAGTCCAGCATACACATTTTATTCATAGCTGAGGAGCGGCTTTCTCTACTCCCCAAAGCACAGTACATAAAGCACCCCAACACAGTTCTTCCTTCAGCTGCCAATTCCCAGTCTTTCCGCCTCCTCTCCTCCCTCACAAGCTTCATCCTTCTTCCTCCCGACTCTGGCTCCCTGAATGGAGTGAGGCGGCTCCTTTAATGATGGCCCTGGGAGTTTTCCAGGTGGCTCATTAATTGGACCCAATAAAGGGCTCTGCAGCTCCCCTATGGAACCCAACAGGGCTGTGCCAAACTCCAACTCCCAGCATACCCTGCAGGAATCCATGGTGTCACAGCCACCCAGGAGAGCTGCCCTGTAGCATCCTGGGGAAGGTATTTCCTTGCCAATGCTCTCTCCCCCTTATTGCACTTCATCAAATCTCGACCTGCCATTTTAACTTTAGTTAAGCCCACTGACTGCCTTCTAATGCACACGTGTGTGATAGAAGAGATGAAGTAACAGAATCATAGAAGGAATATGTGCCAAAAATGTGCATGAATGGTGTGATGCACATTTAGAAATTCCTAAGAAATATTTCAAGAACCTTATTGAATCCACACCTCAAAGAATTCAGGCTAAAGGTGGTGAATCCAGGTGCTAGATAAGGTAGATAATAAAATGGCCACTGGGTGTATATACAGTATAGTATTTTGTTATTGCAAAACATGATACAGTGGACCCCTGACTTACGAACTCAATTTGTTCGCAAGGGCTGGTTGTAACTCAAGTTGGTTGTAAGTCAAGACTATTTTTCCCATAAGAAATAATGGAAATGCCCTTAATGTGTTCCGAACCTCCCACAGCAACACTTACTTAACCTTTTCATAATAAAAAAGGGTTGTATAATGTGCATAATTTACCAAAACACCAATAATTTTTCTAATGTACTAACCAAAAAGTTATAAAAAGTGCCTAGCCTACCAGAAACAACAATTTCGTACTGTACTCACCATTTAAGTTGACATCTTTGGGTTGCAGGAAGGGAGGAGGAGGAGAATGAAATGGAAGGTGGTTATTGTTTGGAAGGAGCCTCCTTATACAAATCTTTTCTTTGTAAAATTGTCAAGATGGTGGATTTTGACATGCTGTACATATTAGCGAGATCGGTCACACGAACGCCACTCTCATATATCCGCACATTTTCCTTCTTTGTTTCGACTGTGATTGCTTTCTTTCCCTTCGTTACCTTCTCTTCCTTCCTTAGCAATTATCAAAATAAATTATATAAATCACTGCACTGACTGAAATTACGTCCACAAACACATGTATCTGGGCTCCGACTGACGCTTACAAACGCTCTCGGCTGTTTGTTTACAATCGCACAAGTGGATACACGTGACCGCATTTGGGTCGTAACGCAAGACGTTTAATTCAAAACAAAAATTTTGGTCGTAAACCAAGTTGTTTGCATATCAGGCCGGTCGTATATCAAGGGTCGACTGTAATTAATACTTTGTCTTAAATGACTGAACTGAAAGATCTTTAAAAAACACCACATGACAAATGCAATAAAGCTGTGTGTATTTTGGTTTAGGTGAAGGTTGAGTTCCACAATTCCTTTGCACTGTTAACATATCAGAATCAGCCAAAGGATCTGCTCCCTCCTGGAGTCCAACTAATCCAGTATGAAAATGGAGAGAGGAAACTGCAGTTTGAGCAGCAGCTTACTGTGGAATACAGCAACAAAAGCACTCAGGTGAGAAAAACCATTTACTTCAAATACATAATGTAATGCTAAATTCTTCTATCCAGCCAACAGGTGCCTTCAAACATAATGAAAAGCAACCTTTAATGTGACCAGAGAACCTTAATGTGCTAAATGTTCAGAACTTTATATAGCCTTTTTTGTACCTGCTATAACTTCCCAACCTCTCAAAGAACATGTCAGTCTGAGTTTTTTATTTTTTTTATTCCATGAGACAAACTGCCAAAAACACTGCCGATCTCATACAAAGGTGTCTATTGCTGTCTTGAGAAAAGAGGACAAACTGGACCGGGTCAGAAAAAAAAGGGGAAGGCCCAGAAGCACAACTGTGTAAGAGGGGAAACATATCAGAGTGTGCAGTCGGAGAAACAACAATCTTACCGGTCCTCCATTGGCTTCTTTTTCATGCACTCCAAATGCCAGTGTCATCTGCAACAAAGAAAAGATGACTTCAGGATGCTGGTCTAAGAGTCAGTGTTTCAAAGTAAAAAGCTACATCTGAAACTGGCAAACAAAAAGATTAAAATGGGCAAAACAGACATTAAACAGAGGATGACTAGAAAAGCGTTTTATGGTCAGCATCCCAGAGCGATGTCTTCTCAGTTGTAGACAAAACTTGTATTTGCGGTGTATTTGTGGAACCAGCCTTATGAAAGGCATTTATTTCTCAGACTACATAATCTGATGTCCTTATGCAGTTTTGGATCCAGAACTTCTCTGTCCTTTTTCTACCCTGGTTATATCCAGTTTGCTATCTTCTCTCAAGACACCTTTGTATGAAATCTTCAGTTTCTTGGTAATCTGTCACAAAGAATTTACCTTCATTCTGCAAAAAAAAAAAAAAACAATAAACTGACATTCATTTTAGCCATTGTTTAACCCGAAATAGAAGTTTAGGCATGATGTGGCCCAAGTGAACAGAATAACAGGTTTCAGGGGTGCTATTGTAATTACAATAGTTTCTCTAGTACTTAGTTTTTATGGCTGGCTTGCTCACCTGCATCTCACACGGTGCTTTGAACATTTAAAAGCCTGTACAGCAGCTGTCTTTGTCAGCTACTCTTTGTCTTTTATTTCCAGCCCCAGGTGAGGTTAAATCTCTTGGCACAAAGTCTTGTCTCGCGGGACATGAGTTCTTGATATTTTTTTAGTTTATAATTTAAAAACAGAATAAGAATCTGCAAGTCTAACAACATCACATTAAAGTTCGATAAATTCTGAAAAGAATGACACCAAACATAAATATGTAGGTTTTAAAATAAGGCCGATTTAAAGTGTGACAAACGTGACATAAAAACGTCACATTAAATCATTGCACAAATTCGTTGCACTTTTAGGCTTAGGATTTTTTATATATATTATATTGTAACAAAGGCGCTATATTGACGCTGACCCAACACAGACTGACACGGAGGCATGTGTAAAACACTAAGAACTTTTATTTTTCTTCACCTGTGGGGCACGTCTTCCCACGTGAGTCCCAAAAGCACTTTAAGGCAACACAGAACACTTTTCTGGCACCACCACTCCTCCCGTCTAGCTTCGTCCTCCACCTCCCAACTCTGGTCCCTGTGTGGTGGTGGCTGGTCCCTTTTATAGCCCACCCGGAAGTGTTCCAGGTGCTTGACCACCTGGTCCCAATTGCACTTCCGGGTGGGGCTGAAAGTTTGTCCAGCCGGGCTGTGGAATCCAGGCAGCACCCCCTAGCAGCCACCCCAACTCCCAGCCTGGCTGTGGAGGACTCCATCTCTCATGGAGCCCTGCGGGAGGTTCGGGAATCACCGTCGGCCAGGGAGGCTGCCACCAAGCGTCCTGGGGAAGGTATTGAGCTGCCCATGGTTGCTCCCCCGGAACATACATACATACATACATACAGTTAGGTCCATAAATATTTCCATCCATTTTCCAACCCGCTGAATCCGAACACAGGGTCACAGGGGTTTGCTGGAGCCAATCCCAGCCAACACAGGGCACAAGGCAGGGAACCAATCCTGGGCAGGGTGCCAACCCACCGCAGGACCCATAAATATTTGGACAGAGACAACTTTTTTTCTAATTTTGGTTCTGTACATCACCACAATGAATTTTAAATGAAACAACTCAGATGCAGTTGAAGTGCAGACTTTCAGCTTTAATTCAGTGGGCTGAATAAAACGATTGCATAAAAATGTGAGGAAACTAAAGCATTTTTTGAACACAATCCCTTCATTTCAGGGGCACAAAAGTAATTGGACAAATGACTCAAAGGCTATTTCATGGGCAGGTGTTGGCAAGTCCGTCGTTATGTCATTATCAATTAAGTAGATAAAAGGCCTGGAGTTGATTTGAGGTGTGGTGCTTGCATGTGGAAGATTTTGCTGTGAACAGACAATATGTGGTCAAAGGAGCTCGCCATGCAGGTGAAAGAAGCCATCCTTAAGCTGCGAAAACAGAAAAAACCCATCTGAGAAATTGCTACAATATTACGAGTGGCAAAATCTACAGTTTGGTACATCCTGAGAAAGAAAGCAAGCACTGGTGAACTCAGCAACGCAAAAAGACCTGGACATCCACGGAAGACAACAGTGGTGGATGATCACAGAATCATTTCCATGGTGAAGAGAAACCCCTTCACAACAGCCAACCGAGTGAACAACACTCTCCAGGGGGTAGGCGTATCGATATCCAAGTGTACCATAAAGAGAAAACTGCATGAAAGTAAATACAGAGGGTGCACTGCAAGGTGCAAGCCACTCATAAGCCTCAAAAATAGAAAGGCTAGATTGGACTTTGCTAAAGAACATCTAAAAAAGCCAGCACAGTTCTGGAAAAACATTCTTTGGACAGATGAAACCAAGATCAACCTCTACCAGAATGATGGCAAGAAAAAAGTATGGAGAAGGCGTGGAACAGCTCATTATCCAAAGCATAGCACATCATCTGTAAAACACGGTGGAGGCAGTGTGATGGCTTGGGCGTGCATGGCTGCCAGTGGCACTGGGACACTAGTGTTTATTGATGATGTGACACAGGACAGAAGCAGCAGAATGAATTCTGAGGTGTTCAGAGACATACTGTCTGCTCAAATCCAGCTAAATGCAGTCACATTGATTCATGATACAGATGGACAATGACCCAAAACATACAGCCAAAACAACCCAGGAGTTTATTAAAGCAAAGAAGTGGAAAATTCTTGAATGGCCAAGTCAGTCACCTGATCTTAACCCAATTGAGCAGGCATTTCACTTGTTGAAGACTAAACTTCAGACAGAAAGGCCCACAAACAAACAGCAACTGAAAGCCACTGCAGTAAAGGCCTGGCAGAGCATTAAAAAGGAGGAAACCCAGCATCTGGTGATGTCCATGAGTTCAAGACTTCAGGCTGTCATTGCCAGCAAAGGGTTTTCAACCAAGTATTAGAAATTAACATTTTATTTCCATTTATTTAATTTGTCCAATTACTTTTGAGCCCCTGAAATGAAGGGATTGTGTTCAAAAAATGCTTTAGTTGCCTCACATTTTTATGCAATCGTTTTGTTCACCACACTGAAGTAAAGCTGAAAGTCTGCACTTCAACTGCATCTGAGTTGTTTCATTTCAAATTCATTGTGGTAATGTACAGAACCAAAATTAGAAAAAAGTTGTCTCTGTCCAAATATTTATGGACCTAACTGTACATACATAGATAGATAGATAGATAGATAGATAGATAGATAGATAGATAGATAGATAGATAGATAGATAGATAGATAGATAGATAGATACTTTATTAATCCCAAGGGGAAATTCACCTACTCCAGCAGCAGCATACTGATAAACAACAATATTAAATTAAAGAGTGATAACAATGCAGGTATAACATTGTGGTTCATTTATTTGACAGCCTGGAGATCGGAGTAATTACATTCATAGCATTCGTAGTCTGAAACACAAATTGATTAACGAATCACACGCCGTGGCGCAACGTAAAGGGGCTTTGCCTCTGACGCTGACGTCTGAGGTTCAGTCCCCGTGAGAGAAGCAGTGGAGTGTTTATGCCTGATGAGCCCAAATAAGGGCAAAACACGTGTCGCGTACTCTTTGCATTACTTGACAGTAAACTATGTTTAATATATAAATATATAAATAAATATATCTTTTGTAGTTTACAGTGAATATTTTGCAGCAAATTATTCTTTTTTAAATGTAAGATCATCTGTAGCATAATGAACACAAATGAGGAGAGTTGAGGCTGATTATTGTGGTTTTCTCTTCTACAGTTTATACCTCTGTGTGCTCACCTGGCATTGCCCACACTCCACATTTCTTCTCACACCCTTGACTTTGGGATTTGCTTCGTGGGACAAACCAAAATCCTGGATGTCTTTCTGTCAAACAGAGGCAGATCTAACAGTTACTGGACAGCTATTTTAGGTAATATGGCTTAAAAATGTTATGTCACATAAAGGACTAAAACTTTAATGTGATTATATTTACTGAATAGATAACTTGACTTTTTTGTCTTGATCTTAATGATGGGAAAAGACAAGTAAGATAGGTCAAATGAGGTGGGGAGGACTGAATGTAATGGCAGGCTATGTTAAATCTGAACTGCTTTGTAATATTATTTATGACATCTCAACAGAATAAACAGGTCACGGGAGTTATGTTTTTTAGAAAAAAAGGATGGAATTTAACAAGGAAATGAAGCCAACAAAAATGAGCATGCGAATATGTTGTCTTCAAACAGAATAGGGTAAAAAAAAAACAGATGTTACCATATCAAACATTCAAAACAGCAAACTAATAATAGCAGTCAAAATTAATCAAAGCAAAAATCCTAAAACTGTATTGAATTTCATTCTCCTAATTAACGTTAACCTTCTTTGTTTTGTCTTGAACCCCATGTTTAAATAATTTAAGGCTACATGCTATCTAATATGGGATCATGCAATGAAGTTCCAAACCATATCAATATGACCTGCAACAGGCATCATAGACATAAGTGACATGGCTGATGGCATCAGAAAACACTACATATTGGCAGGAAAAAAAAAAACATTCAAAATGGTGTCAAGATGGCATCATCATTATCATAAGGATATTATAAATAAACAGTACATAAGAAATCTTATAAAAGAGAGGAGGCCTTTTAGTCCCTGAGACTCGTTTTGTTTGGCTAATAACTAACCTGTCCCAATATCTCATCCAGATACTAAAAGTTGTCAAGGTTTTTGCTTCAAGTATACGTCTTGTAGTTTGCTACAGATTCCCACAAATGTTTGCATAAACAAGTGCTTCCTGGCTTCAGTCCTAATTATACGTCCCTTTAATTTCCACTGGTGTCCTAGAGTACATAATTTGCCACTTAATTAAAACAATTCAGCTTTATCTACGTTAGGAATGCCTTTGAGAATTCTGAAGTCCTAGATCAGGTCTCCACACAGTCTCTTCTGCACGAGACTAAACAGGTTTTATTCTCCGAGTCTGTCAGAGTAAGACGTTTCCTTAAGTCCTGGGATGTACTTTGTTGCTCTCCATTGCTCAACTTCATGTGCTGCTATGTCTTTCTTGCAGCATGGTGACCAGAACTGTGTATAATACTATTTAGTGTATTAAATAGTTTAACCATAATGTCCCTTGATGTATATTCAGCAGTTTTTACAATATAACCAAACATTTTACTTGCTCTTTTTTATTGCTTCTGCTCGTTGCTTTGATGATGAAAATGTGCCAACATAAGCCACTAAATCTTTTTCAGTGGTTCCTTTAGGACAGTGTCTCATATCCTGTATTTATAATTGATGTTTCCTCTGAAAATCCTTGGGTACCGTTGGTTTGACTTTGTGTCGAATGAGCGGTTGCTCATGGAGTCCCGAATGAGGCACATTACCTGTATTGTGAGGGAGCGTCAGTTACGGCACTACGGCCATGTGGCGCGTTTCCCCGAGGGTGATCCGGCTCGTAAGATCCTCATTGTTGGGGACCCGAGTGGCTGGACCAGGCCAAGGGGTCGCCCACGTAACACCTGGCTGCGGCAGATAGAGGGCCATTTCCGGAGAGTGGGACTGGACCGTGTGTCTGCCTGAGGGATTGCCAACTGGGATCCCGAGTTGTTTCATCGTGTACTGTACCAGTGCATGCTCCCCAACTTGACTTGACTTGTTTCTTCTGCCCACTTGTAAAAACAAACAATGATATAAACATGCTAAAATCTCCAACGCATAATAGGCCAGATGTAGATATGTAAAACTTATTATAATGTTGATAATAATAGTATCAGTAGTGTACAAAGAGTGAAAATTAACATCTGCATGTCTGACAAACATACAACAGATTGTCAGTGTCTGGCACCATGATAAACAAGAATGTATTATAAAAATACATAACTTCATTTTATTCAATAGAAACTACAAATGACCTTACCTGATATACTGTATATACCCTTCACCTTTTCCCCACTTATTTGGTTTTGCTCCCAGTTTCTGAAAACCTTGTGGGAATAAAATCTTGTGAAAAAATCCAATATAATTATTTGCATTTTATCCCTTACCCTCTTTCCTCATGGTGCTTATTTCAAACTGCACCCTCTATGTACCTTTCGCCGTTGCCTCTGCCAGTTTCCTTATAGGTTTAAAGGGTCATCATTGTCTTCTGTACAGAGTAGAGTGGAATTCCCCAAAGTACTATCATGATTTAAGAGCTGTGTGGAACTGTCTGGGGAAAACCTTTACATTTCTGCTCTGCCTTATTCTCTAGATTTTATTTTTGCTTTCTGTTTTTGAACCTTGATACCTACAGCACGTTTTTGACCTTTGGCTTTTGTCATAATATATCTGTCCTGTCATATGAACCTCTTGGCTTTTGATTAACTTTGGGGGTCTACCATGGCTCCTACTCTCATGTGTCATGCTAAGCAAGTGCTACACCTCAGAGGAGTGGGTGCAAAGCACAACTATGACAGAAGGTTTTAAAGTATTGTATAGTGTGATGAACTTAGAGTGGAGACGTAATGGTGCACTCCAGAATATGTTACTAATGCATTCATAACTGGTTATAGTTTAAAAGCCTGTTTCCAGGGCACACTCCAAAATAGGCCTCTTAAGATCTGTTCCCGGGGGGTTCTTTAAAAATAATTTGACTAAAATAAAATCCCTGCTTCATTTAATTAGAAGGCTCAGCCCTGATCTCATTCTGCCGCATCAGAAATTGCTAGTGCTGTAGGCCTATATATCTCTGAGAAAAAGAATGAGAGTGGATCAATATCCATCACTATAACATCTTCCCCTTTTATTTCTTTATAAATATTACAATACCATTAGCTGGTTTATAATAAACACACACAGACACCAGATACATTAAAGTAAGCCTACTGATGATCGCCCATTAACTGGCTGCTGAATAAGAAAAACGAAACTTGCAATCTCCCCACAGAAGTTTACAAAAGTAAAGCAAAAAACATACTGCATGAATTTACTCCTTTGTTAAACACTTTGTCTGTAATAAACATCCCTCTGACACTGATGGGGTAAAACAAACACCACTCTTAATATCTATGACTGTAGACAGGGTGCCACTAAGCCAGACTCCATGTACAGTGGCATTCAGAAAGTATTCACAGCGCATCACTTTTTCCACATTTTGTTAAGTTACAGCCTTATTCCAAAATGGATTAAATTCATTTTTTTCCTCAGAATTCTGCACACAACACCCCATAATGACAACGTGAAAAAAGTTTACTTGAGGTTTTTCCAAATTTATTAAAAATAAAAAAACTGAGAAATCCCATGTACATAAGTATTCACAGCCTTTTCTCAATACTTTGTCGATGCACCTTTGGCAGCAATTACAGCCTCAAGTCTTTTTGAATATGATGCCACAAGCTTGGCACACCTATCCTTGGCCAGTTTCGCCCATTCCTCTTTGAAGCACCTCTCAAGCTCCATCAGGTTGGATGGGAAGCGTCGGTGCACAGCCATTTTAAGATCTCTCCAGAGATGTTCAATCGGATTCAAGTCTGGGCTCTGGCTGGGCCACTCAAGGACATTCACAGAGTTGTCCTGAAGCCACTCCTTTGATATCTTGGCTGTGTGCTTAGGGTCGTTGTCCTGCTGAAAGATGAACCGTCACCCCAGTCTGAGGTCAAGAGCGATCTGGAGTAGGTTTTCATCCAGGATGTCTCTGTACATTGCTGCAGTCATCTTTCCCTTTATCCTGACTAGTCTCCCAGTTCCTGCTGCTGAAAAACATCCCCACAGCATGATGCTGCTACCAGCATGCTTCACTGTAGGGATGGTGCCAGGTTTCCTCCAAACGTGACGCCTGGCATTCACACCAAAGAGCTCAATCTTTGTCTCATCAGACCAGAGAATTTTCTTTCTCATGATCTGAGAGTCCTTCAGATGCCTTTTGGCAAACTCCAGGCGGGCTGCCATGTGCCTTTTACTAAGGAGTGGCTTCCGTCTGGCCACTCTACCATTCAGGCCTGATTGGTGGCTTGCTGCAGAGATGGTTGTCCTTCTGGAAGGTTCTCCTCTCTCCACAGAGGACCTCTGGAGCTCTGACAGAGTGACCATCGGGTTCTTGGTCACCTCCCTGACTAAGGCCCTTCTCCCCCGATCGCTCAGTTTAGATGGCCGGCCAGCTCTAGGAAGAGTCCTGGTGGTTTTGAACTTCTTCCACTTACGGATGATGGAGGCCACTGTGCTCATTGGGACCTTCAAAGCAGCAGAAATTTTTCTCTAAACTTCCCCAGATTTGTGCCTCGAGACAATTCCTTTGACTTCATGCTTGGTTTGTGCTCTGACATGAACTGTCAACTGTAGGACCTTATATGGACAGGTGTGTGCCTTTCCAAATCATGTCCAGTCAACTGAATTTACCACAGGTGGACTCCAATGAAGCTGCAGAAACATCTCAAGGATGATCAGGGGAAACAGGATGCACCTGAGCTCAATTTTGAGCTTCATGGCAAAAGCTGTGAATACTTATGTACATGTGCTTTCTCAATTTTTTTATTTTTAATAAATTTGCAAAAATCTCAAATCAACTTTTTTCACGTTGTCATTATGGGGTGTTGTGTGTAGAATTCTGAGGAAAAAAATGAATTTAATCTATTTTGGAATAAGGCTGTAACATAACAAAATGTGGAAAAAGTGATGCGCTGTGAACACTTTCTGGATGCACTGTAAATAAAGTGAGTGTGGATGTATGGTGGCCTGTCCATGGTGTTTCCTGCTTTGTGTGAGGATTCAAAAAAGGTTTTTTGTATCTTGTACTATTATTATTTTTGTTTATTTTACTGTTTTTAGTATTCACATCAAAATCACTGTCCTTTAGTTTACTGATTGCTATGATGCTAAGTGCTGTTAAGCAATATGAGCTGAAAGCCATGTGGCATGTAACATCAGCGAGGCTGGCCATGTTGAGACCGAGCGGAAGGTTAAAGGGAATCCAAACTTTGTTTATATAGAGTATGAAAGACTATGAAAGAAGAATCAATTTATTGGGCAAAAATCTTGTTAGAGAATATTTTAATTCACCTTAGCTTGTTTTTGACTGAGCTTAGTTTGACGATCTCAGATATTTAGTGTTATGACCCTTGCCATAAATGATCACCCAGTTGCCACTCTCCGTGATGATTTTCCTCACTGGTTTAGCACACACCTTATGAATACATCATCTACGATGTTACCTCGGGTCATCGGGTGTTTTGGCTTATGTCCAAGTAGCTGGTGTGGTCCACGGATACCCCCATTCGATCTCAATGTCTTCTCTGTGACGCCCTGTGATAAAACTGATCTCACACCATGCGCTTGTGTCCGCCTTGCACTTACTGTCACCAAAATATCTTCTATATCTAACAAAATAAGCTTTTTTAACAAGAACATGGGGGCACAGATGGGAACTTGTTGAAGGTAAATTTTGCACAAACAGGACTTTTTTTCTTCACACAGAGAATCGGACACATACGGAATACGCTACCAAGTAGAGTGGTAGGCAGTAGGACATTGAAGATGTTTAAAGCTCAACTTGATGTCATCCTGGAGAAATAACTGAATAGGACTTAACTGGTCTAAATGGCCTGGTCTTGTCAAGATTGTTTTATTATTCTGATCCTTTATAGAAAATACAGACCTAAAAACTGGATAGATGGTTTTCAAAAGAATATGGGGCTCCTTCTTTTTTATTTCTGTGCAAATGCATCTAAGAATTGCTCAGCTATTGTACTAATATTTTGCATTATTATGAAGGTTGATAACCTCCATGACACACCACTGTATTTGAGATGTCACTTGACACCATCATTGCTTGAATCTTTAGTTTATCCCTCTTCACAGCCTACTTAAACCCAATAATCCTGATCACTTTGGTCAAATCTACCTACAGTTTTACTAAAAGCTACTCTCCTGAGTTGTTTCAAAAGCTGAGCATATACAGCATGTATTGTACATACTGTATAAAATATGTTAAAATCTCTACTGCCACGTTCCACTGACAAGTGTGTCACGGGTACTTTCTGTTTTAATTTTTATTGATTTCTTCCACACGACACCCCAGAGAATTCTGAGAAGGATGGAGTCTTTTCAATTTCTCCTATCAACGGGACTCTAGAAGCCATACCGACTCACATGTCTACAAGTCGAGAGACCCTGCAAGTCAGCTTTACTCCGAGGTATGTGCATACTTTTAGCATGTGACTGTATAAAAACTGTACTATCAGCATTGCTTAACTGTGACCACAAGGTATTATGTCTATACTACGTCTTACCAAAAACTGGATAGCATTTGTTGTGAAAAAATGTATATAAATTATGGAACATTGAACTGTGTGTGGATTCTATAATGTGATACTGTTTTAAATAAAAACCCAAAAAGAACACAGTAATTGTAAAAGATGAGCAAGTGATAGCATCCCCAGACTAAAGGACTATTTCATTTAAATAGTGAATCACATACTTGTGGAAGTCCATCCATCCATCCATCCATTATCCAACCTGCTACATCAGGGGTGTCGAACTCCAGTCCTGGAGGGCCGCAGTGGCTGCAGGTTTTCATTCTAATCACCTTCTTAATTAGTGACCTGTTTTTGCTGCTAATTAACTTCTTTTGCCTTAGTTTTAATTAACTCGACTCAGACCCCTTAGTTCTTTCTATTTCCTTAATTAGCAGCCAAACAATAATGAGACACAAAACAAGCAAACAGGTGACCATCTAACCACATTATCTGAACATAAAGAAAGGTGAAGGTCTCGGTAAGGCTGATCTCTCAGGTCAATAATCAGAAACAGAAAATCAACAGTTTGGGAAATGTCTGCTGTAGCAAAATGAGAGCAGCAGCAAGCCGTGGAATTAAGTAACGGGTTTAATTAACAGCAAGAACTGGCTTCTCATTAAGAAACTGGTTGGAGTGAAATTGGCTGGAGTTTGAAACCCCAGTTTAGCTGGTCATCTGTTGGCTCGTTTCATGTCTCATTTCTGTTTGGCTGCCATTTAATAAAGAAAAAAATAAATTGAGAGGATTGAATCCTTAAAAACAGGGCTATTAAAATTCAGAGGAAAGGAGTTAATTAGCAGTGAAAACTGGTCACTGATTAGGAAAAGAGTTAAAATGAAAACCTGCAGCCACTGCGGCCCTCCAGGCCTGGAGTTCGACACCTGTGCGCTACATCTTAACACAGGGGTCTGCTGGAGACAATCCCAGCCAGCACAGGGCGCAAGGCAGGAAACAAACCCCAGGCAGAGCGCCAGCCCACCACAGGGCACACTCACCAGGGACAATTTAGGATCGCCAATCCACCTAACCTGCATGTCTTTGGACTGTGGGAGGAAACCAATGCAGACACAGGGAGAACATGCAAACTGCACGCAGGGAGGACACAGGAAGCGAACCCGGGTCTCCTAACTGCGAGGCAGCAGCGCTACCCACTGCGCCACCGTGCCGCTTCTTGTGGAAATCTCCTTGCTTCAACCTCTGCTACCATCGCTAAGCTCAGTTTATCAGTTGGCAACTTTTAAATTCCATGCAGAGATGATGTCTTGGGTCAGGGATAAAACTTGAAAACTTTTGGGACCTTTTTAATAGTGCTTCTTCTTGGAGCCATAAGTTGTTTCTCCATCAAAGTTTAACAGATAAATATTAAATTACATATTTGAGGGGAAGTGCTTCTTCACACAACGTGTAGTGAAAATCCAGGAAGTTGAAGTGGAGATACTGACAATTTCTGGCTTAGATATTGGAACAAATTAACTATTAGCGTACCAAACATGCTTGATCAACAGAATTGTTACTTCTCAATTGTCAAACCATCTATGCTTTTATGTTACAGTACAGATTGGAAACTTTAATTATAATAATAAGCTATCAGTCTTATAATTCTGAAATGATTTCAGTCATTCATTTCACGAATTTGCCACACTGGTGACAACTGAGCTTTTATTAGGTTTAAAACATTTGATATAATAACATTTAATATAACATATAGGGATAACATCAAGAATTTCAATTGCTGTAACATCCTGAGTCTGAACAGTCCACCATTAAGGGCAAGCTGAAAAATCAACCGACAACTCCTGTGTTCCTTATTTCAAAAGCCACAAACCTTGACAAAACTGTGTGTTTATACACAAACTGACACTTGCCTGGAATCTGGACCAAAAATGATGGCTTCATTCTACAGGACAGCAGGAATCATCCTGAAAGCTGAGCTGTCATTTACTGCTTTACTCAAGTTAAGGTGCCTTTAAACTACAAGCCATTGTATTGCTGTATATCACTTTTTTTCTGCTTAAATATTGCTATGCAACAAGGATCAGGACTGAATTTGTTACGCGAGGTCCTAGGCTTTGCCAGCTTTTTTAATTCAAATTACACAGACAGAAACCAAGAGATGTGTTTTACAGTGTAACAGTTAGCTCCCCTCTCACTCAAATCTAAAAGCAGACCAGCAGTCTGAGTGAGAATACTTGGAATGTACTGAGCAGAAAAAGCAGTTGACATCTTGATCTCATCCTGAGCAAAGATAAAAGGATTCTAAAATCAGCTCTTCTGTTTGTCTAGCAAGACCAGTAAACCATACAAATGAATTATACCATAGACATACCCCAGTTTTACAAGTTATGTGATTCTCAATTGCATTATTTTGTTTTTGTCTGCAGGGTGTCTGGGCTTTCCCTTAAAGATAGGGTGAGAAGCTCAGTCATCCGGCATCGAGAGGAGTCAGATGAGGTGGCTCAGGCATCTGATCAGGATACCTCCTGGACGCCTCCCTGGTGAGGTGTTCTGGGCACGTCCAACCGGGAGGAGGCCCCGGGGAAGACCCAGGACACGCTGGAGGGACTATGTCTCCTGGCTGGCCTGGGAACGCCTTGGGATTCTCCTGGAAGAGCTAGAAGAAGTGGCCGGGGAGAGGGAAGTCTGGGCATCTCTGCTCAAGCTGCTGCCCCCGCGACCCGATCTCGGATAGGCGGAAGAGGATGGATGGATGGATGGATGTATGTTTTTGTTTTACAGGAACACTTCACCCAAAAATGACAGATTTTTTTTTAATATGTTACTAGTGTCTTCCTCTCATTCATTGGTCAAGAGCCCTTCCCTTGAAACTTTAGGTTTCATGTGTATGATGTGTGCTTAGAATTCTGGAAGTATCTATTTAATAATATTTTAGCAAAAAAAGCATTCACTTTACATGTTTAAACATCTGACTGAATAACTTTCATATGAATTATGCAACACAAGTGATGTGAGATTTTTTTATCTTTTTTCCCATGGATGTTTTTCACATTATTTGCCTCTGTACAGCATTGGTCACTATCTGCTTATATTCTACAAGAAAACATGAGATTAACAATTTTTCTGTGGCCATCACTACAAACTACAGGAGGAAAGTAAGACATTAAAAAAATAATGTTTGGGTGGAGTGTTCCTTTATAATGAGTTTGATTTAGTTACACTGATTTAAGTCCAATGACCAGAACCTGAGCCACAGCAAAGGGTAAGGAGAAGTGTTAATAGGACTGAAAGTCTGCATTAATTGTTGGCTTTGTCAAAACAAACTAATCTCTCTATTATAAAGAAAAATCCTGGGAGAGAATGACTAGGGAGACGAGACGTGAAGCTCACGGAAGACACTTAAAAGACGAAAGAGTTTGGCCACGGAGCGTCTCGTGGGGACCTTAAACATGAGACTTTGTGCCAAGAGATTAACTCAGGACCATCTCGCAGGGACGTAGAACATGAGATTCTTGCAAGACACACCTTACTTACAATCTATCAAATAAGACCACGGGCAGCAAAACACTCAGTTGTGTCAAGGCTTTGAGCACACACAGATCCAGGGCTCTCAGCACATATAAAGTGTATAAGGACAATACGTTATAAATGAAACGTCGACGACTAAGTGAAGAAGAAAGAGCAGCACGGAGAAAAGAGACTCAAAAGCGTTGGACAGAAAAAAATGCAAAAAAAGAAAAAGAATAATCGAGGTGCAAATTCAGAAAATAAGGAAAGTAATAATCAGTCCGGAACAAGTGGAATTGAAAAAAAAGCACGTCCGATCGGGCTCAGAATTAAAAGACAAAGAGTAAAAGACAAAGTAGATCTTCAAAAGATGTTCACAAACGTTGGCACTATACACATGCAGAGCAGGTTAGAGATTATGAAAGCAGTGGAATTCGAAAGGCTCAAAAAAAACGTTGGCGCGATACAAATGCAGAGAAAGGTAAAGAATATAAAAGCAGGAAAATTCAAAAGTATTGTAGCGTCCCTTCCAGGTGAAGCCTTTTTTTTTGGAGTGACTGTTAGGTTCGATTGAGGGCAGGCGGAGTACAGCATGGAAGATTGACAGCGGGGTATTAATTGATGCGGTAAGGTGGGGGGGTGTCCCGGGACGGGAGGAGGGGTTGGAGAGGGTGCTGGAAGGTTGTGTTTGGGGTTACGAAGTCGGCGTAAAACTTTTGTGAGACTTTACCACGTCTGTCTGTTTTTTTTTTTTTAACTTCTTCTCTTTTCGAGCCGGACGTGGAGGTTGTTACAAAAAAAAAGATAGTAAAGATCGCATTAGCACAAACAAAAGGAAATTATTACTTGAGAAAAGGGAAAATAATCACCACAGACCAGGTGTAAGTGAAAAAATAGCAGGACAAAGCGAAGTCAGAGATAGAAGACAAAGAGTAGAAAACAAAGTAAAACGTCATAAAGAGGTTAAAAAACAAGGGGGCCAAACAGAGCAGGTTAGAGATAATGAAAACAGTGGAATTCAAAAGACTCAAAAAAACGTAGGCGTGAAACACATGCAGAGCGAGATACAAAATATGAAAGAAGAAAAAAACGACAGTGTCAAAAAAAGAAAGTAAACATCACATTAGCACAAAAAAAGAGAAATTATTACTCGGGGAAATAACGAAAAGGCAAATAGAGATTGAATAGATGGACACAGGTGATATGTCAGAAGAATGTAAATATTGTAAGGCTTTGAAGTTTAAGTCAGAGAATTTCAAAAATGTGGTTTTATTTATGCATTATTTATTATTTATTTATTTATTATTATTATTTATTTATTTACACATGCATTTATTGGTTACTTTGCAAAAAAAAAAAATTAACTGCTGATGATGTTGATCTTTTTGTCTGTGCTGAAATTCCAAACAGAGAAACCTATCCTGAATTATGGTACAAAGTCATTAAACACATATCTCACTGACCTCATTTAAAAGATTCAGCATATTGGAACTCAAAAGATTCCAAATATTGTTTTTAAAGAAGTTCTGAAATAAAAGTGAAACTAATGAAATAGCAATAATTCAAAGAAAAAAAAATCTTAAAAGTGTGTATTCGGAAAACCAAACACGGGGATTGGCGAGTGAAGCCCCCTGGTACTATTTAAAAAACAAACTCTTGCCTTCCCAATAAATGAACAGTCTAATTCGACTAGTAGATGCCTTCAGACCTCCTGACTGATAAGAGCTGGTAGTTCTATCAGTTAATGATAAAACAGATCACCTGCTTGTGTTCTTTGTATAGTCACAGGTGAAACAGAGACATTTTTTAAAGGATTGCCTGTTTAGCTATTTCATATGTGCTTTCAAAACCTACGTATAAGAATTTATTTGTTAAGTGCTCAAGTGCTTGATGAGGATGGGTGCCGTATACTCAACACCAGTTCTAGGATTGATTATTACTTTGTGCACAATGCTAACTTAATAGATTCTGACTCTCTGATTTGAAAACATATGTGCGGGTTTCTCATGTACTCACCTCACATTTACTATAGTAATAAGATCGCTAGTTTGACTTTTACAAAACCTTCTGAAGTCTGAGAAATGAGCGAGAGAAACTAAAATAATCACGTTATATTTTTCTAGGCTAATTAGCTGCCTCTGTGGATTATGCCTATACTAGACAAAGAGCCTGTTTCAACAACATAAGATGAAATGGGCACGAGTGCAACAGTAGTAAGCATAAGCACCACAAACCTTTTATAGGTGTATTGAATGAATGCATAATTAGGCCTGGAGCTGTAGTCGAAATCGCCTTTCAGGCCTCTAGAGCTTTAATCAAAGTTGCCTTTCTCTTTGAATTTTTGTGGCAGTAAATCCGCCACCTTCCGCGATGTCGGTCTCGTAAGGTTTTTCGGGCAGCTGCGCAGAAGGCGACTGCGCATTCGGCTTCGGACAGACGTGAGTGAGTGAGTGAGTAGACTGGCGAATTATATATAAGATGATTATCATGAAACACTACACTAGCTGACAATAATGAGATTATGAGTACTGCCATTATATATATATATATATATATATATGGGAAATAACAGCTTCCTTAATTTAGGCAGGAGATCAAATAAAAGCAGAACTGGGTGGGTGACCCTAGGACTAAACTTGAGAACCATTGTTTTGTATGACTAAGATTAACACAATGTTAACACAAACATTAAAAAAATATAAATCTTAATACACCCTGGAAATTGTAAAAAACGAAAATAAATTAACAATACCCTGCAAAACCAGTTAAAACGGAGCTAAGTGAGCATGAAGAAGGAATGCTTGCAGAGTGAATTATTTGTGATCAAAGAGCATAACACATTTAAAGACTGACACTGAAAGGACATTTTTATGAGCCTCAGGAATTGTTTTGCTCTGTCTTACTTGGGTAAGTGAAGGACAGACGTCCAGAAATAATCAACACGGCGAGCTGAAATATGAAGGTTTCATGAATGCTTCCCTAACTGACTCTATTTTTGCCTTTCAGAGACAGCACAGAATATAAAGCCTCTGTCACTATCCATGGAAAACTTGGTGAGCAACCGCTTCAACTAGCGATCACCGGGACAGGGTCATTTGATGAAAAATACGAAATGTATTACACCAATTTGTATTGAGGTTGTCCAAACAGGAGTCAGGCCACAGTGCAGATCTCATTTGTTGGAGAGCCTTCAAGCGTAAACAGATTTGCTCATATTTTGTTAAATTGCTCTTATTTAATACAGCTTTCACTGCTGTGTTTTTTAATTCTTTCTACTCTGAACTGTTTTACTTTGTACATTATAGAGCTTAGTCCAGTGTCCTGTTTTCAGATTTGATCAGTACACAGACTGAGATCTATTTCCTATATAAGTGACTTTTGATGTTTCTTATATATTTCATATAACTGACTGTGTAAACTTGTATTTCCCAGGGTATAATGTGCAACTTGCACCTGGGCCCACTCTTACAGCAAAAGTGTCTATCTGCAAAAAAATTTTTAAAACGTGTAAAGCTGATTATTTAAAACATTTTGTTTTTGTCAATAAAAGACATTTTTCTTCTCGATAATCCTGCTCTTCATTGACCTCGTTCTCTTTTTCATTTCTGTTTTCTATTTTGTAGTCATTTACAATTGTCTGGAAGGGAATAACCCCATGTGGTTTTTACAGCCTTCTGATCTCATTCATTTTATAATTAAGATGGGCCTGCCTGTCATCCATTATTAGGACTTTACCAGAGAACTGTCCTCAAGCTCTTTTCCTACTCCATTCCAAGCAGAAGTGATATCTAATTTTGGTGACAGCATAAAGCAACCCAGTGCCCACATAAATAAGAATAAAGCAAGAACTGCTGTCAACTGAAGGGAACTAAACATCAAATATGTAAACAGTATTATTCATGCAGATTTTAGTTTATCAGTAGTATAAGGATTAAGGTGAATTAAATGGGCATAAAATAGGAATTTCTGAGTACATTTTGTTCAGTTTATAGGGTGGAGACATAACAGCCCACTCCCCATCCCATCAATTATTTTTGGTTTAAATAAAATGATATATGGGGTGTACCAGGCTTGTGTTGCCTCACCGTAGAGCTCACACTTTCTTACTATGCCCCCAGTGACTGTTTAGATCAATCCCAGTTTTCTCCCAAATTCCAAGTACTAGGATGTTAACTGGGATGTGATTCCCAAACTCAGTCCTGGAGACACACTGTCACTGCAGGTTTTGTTCCAACCAACTTCTCTTTTTAATTGGACTCTGAGCTTAATTAAGTGAGCTTATTAATTACCAGTTTATGTGTTTTGGAGTCACTAGAGAAATTACAAAACTAAGTTTGGTAAAGTTTTATTAAAATGTACTAAGCACTTCTAAGGGGATAGTTTTTTTTACTTTTTAATTTTCAGCCTGATTTTCATTCTGCTTTCCCAGGTGTTTCATTTATTATCTGCTGATTAGTGGGTCTGATGCTGAAGTTATTGCAGACTTTCATCATTCAGTGTTGTTTACCTGGCTGTCAGCTCTGTTTGCTTTTAATTATCATTATTAGGAAGGATACAAACTGCACAAAAATGACAAAACAACAGGACAACGACAAAAGAGAGGAAAGTGTTTAAAGCAAAAGTAGAAATACTTCTAAATGTCTTATAAATATAAAAATCATACTGCTGTGCTTTTCTAAAGGCAGAATAAGAGAAGGGAAAAAGACAATCTAAATAAATTAGATCAATTATTATTGCTAATTGTGAATTTGGCTGGAACAAAAACTAGCAGCCACAGTGGGTCCTCAGGACTGAGTTTGGGAATCACTGAGTTAGCCCCTGATCTGCTGGGACATCTTGGGTTTAAACCCAGCTTGTGACTAAGGCTTCTACATTTACCTTTCCTATATAGCACCCTTCAGTTATTACATACACAAAACAAGATAGATAGATAGATAGATAGATAGATAGATAGATAGATAGATAGATAGATAGATAGATAGATAGATAGATAGATAGATAGATAGATAGATAGATAGATAGATAGATAGATAGGAAATACACTATATAATAGATATGAAAGGCGATAGACAGATACAGTGCATCCGGAAAGTATTTTTTGGTTATGTTACAGCCTTATTCCAAAATGGATTAAATTCATTTTTTTCCTCAGAATTCTACACACAACACCCCATAATGACAATGTGAAAAAGGTTTACTTGAGATTTTTGCAAATTTATTAAAAATAAAAAAATTGAGAAAGCACATGTACATAAGTATTCACAGCCTTTGCCATGAAGCTCGAAATTGAGCTCAGGTGCATCTTGCTTCCCCTGATCATTCTTGAGATGTTTCTGCAGCTTCATTGGAGTCCACCTGTGGTAAATTCAGTTGATTGGACATGATTTGGAAAGGCACACACCTGTCTATAGAAGGTCCCACAGTTGACAGTTCATGTCAGAGCACAAACCAAGCATGAAGTCAAAGGAATTGTCTGTAGACCTCCGAGACAGAATTGTCTCGAGGCACAAATCTGGGGAAGGTTACAGAAACATTTCTGCTGCTTTGAAGGTCCCAATGAGCACAGTGGCCTCCATCATCCGTAAGTGGAAGAAGTTCGAAACCACCAGGACTCTCCCTAGAGCTGGCCGGCCATCTAAACTGAGTGATCGGGGGAGAAGGGCCTTAGTCAGGGAGGTGACCAAGAACCCGATGGTCACTCTGTTAGAGCTCCAGAGGTCCTCTGTGGAGAGAGGAGAACCTTCCAGAAGGACAACCATCTCTGCAGCAATCCACCAATCAGGCCTGTATGGTAGAGTGGCCAGACGGAAGCCACTCCTTAGTAAAAGGCACATGGCAGCCTGCCTGGAGTTTGCCAAAAGGCACCTGAAGGACTCTCAGACCATGAGAAAGAACATTCTCTGGTCTGATGAGACAAAGATTGAACTCTTTGGTGTGAATGCCAGGCGTCATGTTTGGAGGAAACCAGGCACCGCTCATCACCAGGCCAATACCATCCGTACAGTGAAGCATGGTGGTGGCAGCATCATGATGTGGGGATGTTTTTCAGCGGCAGGAACTGGGAGACTAGTCAGGATAAAGGGAAAGATGACTGCAGCAATGTACAGAGACATCCTGGATGGAAACCTGCTCCAGAGCGCTCTTGACCTCAGACTGGGGCGACGGTTCATCTTTCAGCAGGACAATGACCCTAAGCACACAGCCAAGATATCAAAGGAGTGGCTTCAGGACAACTCTGTGAATGTCCTTGAGTGGCCCAGCCAGAGCCCAGACTTGAATCCGATTGAAAATCTCTGGAGAGATCTTAAAATGGCTGTACACCGACGCTTCCCATCCAACCTGATGGAGCTTGAGAGGTGCTGCAAAGAGGAATGGGCAAAACTGGCCAAGGATAGGGATGCCAAGCTTGTGGCATCATATTCAAAAAGACTTGAGGCTGTAATTGCTGCCAAAGGTGCATCGACAAAGTATTGAGCAAAGGCTGTGAATACTTATGTACATGGGATTTCTCAGTTTTTTTTATTTTTAATAAATTTGCAAAAACCTCAAGTAAACTTTTTTTCACGTTGTCATTATGGGGTGTTGTGTGTAGAATTCTGAGGAAAAAAATGAATTTAATCCATTTTGGAACAAGGCTGTAACATAACAAAATGTGGAAAAAGTGATGCGCTGTGAATACTTTCTGGATGCACTGTAGATAGATAGATAGATAGATAGATAGATAGATAGATAGATAGATAGATAGATAGATAGATAGATAGATAGATAGATAGATAGATAGATACTTTATTTGTCCCAACAGGGAAATTTAGCTTTTTAACGATGCTCAGGAAATATTATAACAAAATACAACAACCCTCCTACAATACACAGAAGCAATAGTGTATGTGTGCATAGTAGCAAGTAACATTGGTATATTACTATGACAATATAAGCAATAGTCAGCGTAAAACAACGAGGATACATGGGTCACAGTTAGAGAAGGTCAGTGCCAAGCACACAGAGTGTACATCTGCCAAGGCAAACAGCAAAATGCTGTAAAGAACCCGTAGTGCTGCTGCTTTGCAGTAAGGAGATTGTGGGTTTGCTTCCTGGGTCTTCCCTGTGTGGAAGCACTTTGAGTAGTGAGAACAGTGCAATATAAATGTAAAGAATTATTATTATTATTAAGACAAATCCATAAGAGTTTATAAGAGAAATACCATTTTTTTAAGTCGGTGTGCAACTTTAATTGATTTGGGTTAATAAAATGTGTTTGTGCATCAGTAAAAAAAAAAAAAAAAAGCGAATGATAATAAACAAGACATTATTATTATTATAGCAGAACACACTTAGCACACCAGTCTTTACTGAGGAGGTCTGATGAGAGTGTTCTTACAAATATCATCAAATTCATATTAACACAGTGCATCTTAATTTCAAGTACTTCACTAACAGTTTGTTGGGCTGAACCCAATCTGAGAAATGACTTTTCAGGTGACAGTGTTGTGTTCCTCCATTCATGGTTATGTGTTTTGCCAAGCTGGTTTCTTTACCTTCCATATTTTTGTTTGTGTTCTAAAGGTTTGAGGAAAAAAAACACACATGTCCACTTAGTTAGATCATGTAAGCATTTGTTGGTGATTTTCTTTTTACAAGTGACCATTCAATATATTTTTCCACCCCATAAGTGTAATTTAACTCATCAAGTGTTTTTTTTTTTCACTTTCTCTACATTGCTGTGCAAAACTAAATACTGTAATGGAGTTGTAATCTGAGCTTTGAATTTTCAATGGATTTTACCGTTTGGGCATTCCTTCACTACACATGATGTCTATTTGTGTATTGATCTGTGTGGGTGATGCCATCGTAACTTGTGGACAGATAAACCCCTCATGATCAATTGTGCTACTTCTGTTGATGGATCACTAAACACATTGTTTTCTGGAAGTGACCAGAAGAAAACACTGTAAGATATAAAACCAAACAGAGTACGTTCTCATTATTTGGTGTTCCTAAATATTCCTAAATATTTAGGAATAAATTCCTAAATATTTCCTGTCACCTTATTAATAAAAAAAACATGAAATTCTACCAAATGAGCTGCAGTTATATCCAGATTCAAACTATCCATCCATCCATCCATTTTCCAACCCACTGAATCCGAACACAGGGTCACGGGGGTCTGCTGGAGTCAATCCCAGCCAACACAGGGCACAAGGCAGGGAACCAATCCTGGGCAGGGTGCCAACCCACCGCAGGACACACACAAACACACCCACACACCAAGCACACACTAGGGCCAATTCAGAATCGCCAATCCACCTAACCTGCATATCTTTGGACTGTCTGAGGAAACCGGAGCGCCCGGAGGAAACCCACGCTGACACGGGGAGAACATGCAAACTCCACGCAGGGAGGACCCGGGAAGCGAACCCAGGTCCCCAGATCTCCCAACTGAGAGGCAGCAGCACTACCCACTGCGCCACCGTGCCGCCCTGGCAGAGATGTGTTTTTGGAAAACTGTTTAAAAATATTTTGGTTCTTCTAAGTATTTTTTGTACTTTTGCTTCCTTTTTTAATGAATTTTTTGACATTTCTGTAAGTCTTTCATCTGTTTTGTCACACTTTCATAACGTCATGCTTTCTGAACTTTGCTCTTGTTTTTAAGAAAACTCTACACAGTATTGTGGTTTGGTTCCCATGGCATAAGCAATCCGTGAAGAGGACTGTGTTAATTTAAAGACAGCTGCCTACTATAGTCTCTCATCTGAACGTAAAAGGATTAAAAATCAAATAAAGTACTTTTTTTTTTTCAAAAACAAGAAATAGCTGGGATTGGCTCCAGCAGACCCCTGTGACCCTGTGTTCGGATTCAGTGGGTTGGAAAATGGATGGATGGAAATAGATAAAAAAAAACAAATTGTATGAATTTCCAGTTTCTGACTTTTGCTATTGATGAATTTGGTTTTTGGCCAATCTGAAGTACAAAAGGTTTGCCTGATTCAGCAGTCAGTCTTCATTTATGTTTAAAAACAATTGACATCTGTGGAGTGGAAGGAATGCTCTAACTTCACAAATACTAACCTCAGGGGATCAGCAAGTCCTAGCAAGCTTCCTGGGCCATCATGAGGTGGCCCTGTTATATGAAACTGAAATGTGTTACTAGCTGAAGATGAATGGCACCACAACGTCACCAGTCCTCCTGTAGAGTAACAAGGTGTCTTAGGTGAAAATACAATATTTAAAACAGCAGTTCCATAGAAATACTACATCTGGACTGAGCCACTCACAGAATAAAAGAAAGTCTAGGATATTAAACTGACCTTGGAAATAATCGTACCCACTTCTACTACTGCAGTGCAATCAAGAACATAAAACCTTGCACTAGATATTACACGTTGGCACAGTCTATCAGCTATTTAAATTGATGTCACTTTTTTAAGAGTACATTGTCCAAATGTCTCAAGAAACTCTACAGCAGAGCAACTGCAGTGCAGCCCTAGCCTGGCTTGGACACAATAAATGACCCCACACACGGACTCAATGCAAACTGAACTGCCACACTCTGTCAATAAATGAGGGGCAGCATTGCCAAACACGGGGGACCAAAGACAGAGAGTGTGTTTCACTGGAAAAAGTGGAGTATGAGCAGCAATTTACACTGTGCTGTCAATAATGCAGTGTTGCATGAAACTCTCAGTTACACACACAAACTCTGAAAAACAACTGCTATTCTAACAAACAGAGACAAACGCATCACAAATATGTACGAGTAAATAAACAGAGCACCCATCTAACATATAAAATCCACCCATTAATGTCTTTTACATTGACCTTATATGTCCAAATAGTTTATCGTCAATCTTGTTGTCTTTTTCAATCTCTCGTCCTGCTTCTCCTCAGCCATCTTGACAAAGCAAGGACTTTCTTTCTAACTTTGATGATCCTTAATTTGACTCAGAACGGCAATCCATAAATGTACTTGTTTTCAGGGTTTTGAAACATTGGTTATATTTTATGCTTTTGAAACCTTGTCTAATGATTTCAATTTAACTATCAAAGTTAAATTCATTTTATCTAGGACTTTTTTTTTTTATTCTCATTTGCTATTCCACTGACAGTAGTTTCAATAATAAAACTTTCCTTATCAATTAATAGAAACAATTAAAAAGCCTTTGATTAATTTTTACTGTCATAAAGACTTACATTTCAAGTAACCATTTTTAATTTCCATTTCCCTAAATTGATGAGATTACATTTCTCTAAGAATAATGTTTCTCTCTACTACAGAAAATATCCTTCATTGTCTACTTTTCCAAAGCAAAAAAAAAAAAAAACATTTTTAAACACTTGTTTTGTCACAAATCATCGCTGTATTTTAAATTCACTTTCAAAACATAACAGGCTTGTCCTAACCACACACCGTCACGCTTCTTTGTCTCCCTCTATTGACTGAAGTTTTCATTTCTTTTCACCTTTAGGATTTTTTTTTTAATTACTGTATTTTTTAGTTTCCTCCAAGATGCATCCTTTTTTTTCTATGTTGCTTAACTTCTTTCTGTTCCATTATTGTGCTCCATTTTTTTCTGCACTTTATGCACATTTTTGGCTGCTCACTGTAAAAAAAGATAACCTGAAATCACAATACTTGTCAAACCAAATCATTAAGTACAAGATTGGGCTTTCTTCTCTTCATAGATAGATAGATAGATAGATATGTAAGGCACTATGTGATAGATAGATAGATAGATAGATAGATAGATAGATAGATAGATAGATAGATAGATAGATAGATAGATAGATAGATAGATAGATAGATATGTAAGGCACTATGTGATAGATAGATAGATAGATAGATAGATAGATAGATAGATAGATAGATAGATAGATAGATAGATAGATATGTAAGGCACTATGTGATAGATAGATAGATAGATAGATAGATAGATAGATAGATAGATAGATAGATAGATAGATAGATAGATAGATAGATAGATATGTAAGGCACTATGTGATAGATAGATAGATAGATAGATAGATAGATAGATAGATAGATAGATAGATAGATAGATAGATAGATAGATAGATAGATATGTAAGGCACTATGTGATAGATAGATAGATAGATAGATAGATAGATAGATAGATAGATAGATAGATAGATAGATAGATAGATAGATAGATAGATAGATAGATAGATAGATAGATAGGTATGTAAGGCACTATGTGATAGATAGATAGATAGATAGATAGATAGATAGATAGATAGATAGATAGATAGATAGATAGATAGATAGATAGATAGATAGATAGATACTTTATTAATGCCAAGTGGAACTTCCCATACTCCAGCAGCAGCATACTGATACAAAAACAATATTAAAATAAAGATTGATAACAATGCAGGTATAACAGACAGACAATAACTTTGTATAATGTTAACGTTTACCCCCCTGAGTGGAATTGAGGAGTCGCAAAGTGTTGGGGAGGAACGATCTCCTCAGTCTGTCAGTGGAGCAGGACATTGACAGCAGTCTGTTGCTGAAGCTGCTCCTCTGTCTGGAGATGATACTGTTCAGTGGATGCTGTGGATTCTCCATGATTGACAGGAGTCTGCTCAGCGCCCGTCGCTCTGCCACAGATGTCAAACTGTCCAGCTCCATGCCTACAATAGAGCCTGCCTTCCTCACCAGTTTGTCCAGGCGTGAGGCGTCCCTGTTCTTTATGCTGCCTCCCCAGCACACCACCGCATAGAAGAGGTTGCACAACAACTTTAAATTATACTGTCTTTATTCCATAATAATAATAATAATAATTCATTACATATTCATTCATTGATTGTATATTTTGGAGTTCTGTGAAAAATGCACATAACAATGTGAAAACATCTTGGGGTGGGGGGGGGGAAATGTTGGAAGAAATTGGTATGTATTGTCTTGCATGTACATCTTTGTTTTACACAGAAAGGATTTCAAAGTCTTTAAAAAGTCGTAAGCTGTCTTTATTTATACTTTGTCAGGCATCTTTCAAAGTCTTATGAATTAGGGTTAGGGTTGCGCTACCGTGGCTGTTCGTTTGTCTGTCCAGGATTTTAAATCACCTGTAGCTCGCAAATCATTTGAACAATTGGCTTGAAATTTGGCACACATATACTACGTGATCTCTACTGTCCGCTTTCGGGGTGATGATTGACCTCCAAGGTTATTTCTTTTTTATTTTTATTGTATTTTATTGTAGAATCAACTCTTGGCTGCAGGCAACAGGGTGGCTGTGCAGCACATGTGTACGGACGCCGTTCTCATTCCCTACCACCTTTGCCGTCACTACCTCTACCTCTTCATATCTTAAATCATTCTTGAGGCAGACTTAAGACTTAAGTGCCAGCTTAAGTGAAAAATTAAAGAAAACATACCAAGTAATTGCAACACAAACACTGACTTGATCAGTTTTAATGTGAAAGGATGCCAAATGAAGAAGAGAAGAAGCGGGCCGCTAGGGTGGAGAAAAGAAGAACTGCTCAGGAAGCAGCAAGTGCATCAACCGCTGAGCAAATGAATGCTAAAAGTACAGAGAAAGAGGATGAGAACTAGGAAAGCTCAAGTCAAGTGTATTCACTGCATGTTATCGTGCAGGACGGCGTTACTGGTATATATATATATTGTGATATTTCAGCCTGCTCACAAACAGACACAGGACACACAGAAGTCCCAAACACACATTTCATTTTGATCTTTTTTTACAGCATCGTGCACAATCACCCACAGCACTATTGCTCAGTCCTTCTTGTCCTTCTCTTTGTCTTTTCTTCTTCTCCATTCATTCAGCGCCTTCACTCTTCTCCTGCAAGCTCTGTCTTCTGCCTGCCAACTCCGGCTCTCTGAATGGAGTGAGGTAGCCTCTTTTAAATTGTACCTGGATGTGCTCCAGGGGCTCATTAATGGTCTTCCTTTAGCACTTCCTGGTGTGGCGGAAGTGCTGCTGTCCGGTCGTCTGCCACAATATTTTTGCAATGATTCAGTGGGGGCTGGAAGTCAAAGGAGTGAATTCAGCACTCAGTGTTGGTGATCTGTTATTTTGTGCTTGAAACTGCCATCTTTCTTCCTTAGGTTGCTTCCATGGTGCTCCACTTGCTCTTATCTTCATGTTCACTAACCCCCACCACACATTTGGGGTCAGAGGCAATACTATGTGCCACACTTTCCCCAACACCGTGAGCCAGTCTAGGGTCAGTATGCTACACAACACTTGCCAGCAGCCATGTGCCCTTGACAATGGATTTTAGTATTGGAGATGTGCCTGTCTTTCGATGTTCTCTATCCACACACCCCATTCAATACTCTGCATTGGCTCGTTTCATAGCTGGCGTCTCCAAGTGGCTCATTCCCTTCTGAAGGGTGACTACCATGCAAGCTGTTGACTTTCCAAAGTTTGTCTTCTGATTCTGGCTTTGGGTCTGCCAGACCAGTTCCTGTCAGTCTCCTCCAGTTTGCAAGTGTCTTTTGATGGTGTATGAAACTGTACTCACTGATAGGCTGATTTCTTTGAAATTTCTATAAAGAAAAATCCTACAATTTTAAGCTTTATAATGGTACATCTGTTTTCCTTTGATAACAAAATATAGTGTTCACATAATGCTGCCTATATAATGTTTCAGGTGGGCAGCAACACAGTTTTATTCTAAAACTACTTTCATACAGACAGAGGGTTTCTTAGTAATCAACAAACGTTGGGGCATTTCTAGGAATTGTTTGTGTCATCTTTCAAGTCTTAATTAAATTCCATTGCTACAGAAAAGCTGGAAGCTGTTTGCCCATTTCTTGTTCCCCAAATAAGGCCTTTTTAGTTTTTATTACTCTTAATTTAATATTGTTTTTTTTTTATATCGGTATGCTGCTGCTGGAGTATGTGAATTTCCCCTTGGGATTAATAAAGTATCTATCATATAGTGCATTTCCTATCTATCTATATATTATATAGTGCATTTCTTATCTATCTATCTATCTTATAGTGCATTTCCTATCTATCTATCTATCTATCTATCTATCTATCTATCTTTTTGTGTAACTCTGAAAATTACATTATTTTTCAATTTTTGGTAAATTAATTTTATTTTATCCTGTGTCTGTTTACTGCTTACCTTTGTACCATTTCAGGTTATTCACTAGACTTGGACTGCCTAGATTATAATAGAAACTGGTTGTTCTAAAACCTTTGACCTGTAGTGTGTGTAAATGTGTACTACAGTATATACAGTATGTACACCTTACCCATCTAACCTTGTGTCCTGTGTCATGTACAGGTAGTAAGTGCACTGTTGTATGCTACCTATTATTATTACATCATAATATCTAATGTGCAGCACACAGTAATGAAAAGCATGCTACTGTACATATTGTGCACTGCCTTACTGGTCATATTCTATTTAAATAAAACGCCAAATGTCCCTAACTATCTCACTAACATTCTGACAAGATATTATTGGCTATTTCCATGCAACCGAAGGAAAAACAGACTTTACTAAGAGGCCCAGAAAATGTTTCACTCACTGAAAAATTAATCTAATTGTAAAAAAAAAAAACTGGAGAAAACCCTTTCTCGTGTAAACGTTGGTCTACAGTGTGACCTTAGTGTTAGTCTATAGCAGTAGCAGAGTAGTGCAGAGAGCAGAATATCAAACTAAAGGCAGCAGTACCATGGCTTGAGCCTGTCCTGTATCCCTTTTTTGGCCTGCATCTTATTTATGCTTTGTAAACAAAAATATAAAAGAAGACTAATAATTACCACAATTACCTGAATAATATCAAAAACAAATTATTACTCTAAAATGATCTCATGGGCGGCACGGTGGCGCAGTGGTAGCGCTTCTGTCTCGCAGTAAGGAGACCTGGGTTCGCTTCCAGTGTCCTCCCTGCGTGGAGTTTGCATGTTCTCACCGTGTCTGCGTGGGTTTCCTCCCACAGTCCAAAGACATGCAGGTTAGGTGCATTGGTGATTCTAAATTGTCCGTAGTGTGTGTGTGTGTGTGTGTCCTGCGGTGGGTTGGTGCCCTGCCCGGGATTGGTTCCTGCCTTGCGCCCTGTGTTGGCTGGGATTGGCTCCAGCAGACCCCCGCGACTCTGTGTTCGGATTCAGCGGGTTGGAAAATGGAAAATGGATGGATGGAAATGATCTCATCATACTGTCCTACATTATTCTAAAATTAACGATCTATCTAAATTTATCTATCTGCTCCACAAGGCTTATTCTCACCTGGGTGAAGCTGGCAACACTGTGAAGATTTATGTTTTTTGATTTCTCCAGTGCCTTCAGTGCCATCCATCCATCCATCCCTGTTAAAGGGTAAGTAAGCTCTGGGATATACAGGCGGATGAGCCTTTGGTGTCCTGTATGATAAACTGTTCGGCAGACTGCAGTTTCTGAGGCTCAAAGACTGCGTCTATGAAATGGATGTGAGCAACACTGGAGCACAACAACGAACGGTCCTGTCACCTTTTCTGTTCACTCTCTACAACTCAGACTAACAATATAGCAGCAGGTCATGTCACTTGTAGAAATTCTCTGTTAATTCTGCACAAATAGGGTTTAGGGATAAGAATGATGAGACAGAATAAAGGAGTCAGGTGTAGAACTGTGTTTCCTGATGCAAAGAATTATCTGCAATTCAACATCAGCAAAACTAAGGAATTGGTTATTAACTTTTTTTCTGCACCAAACAGCCTCTATGTCTACTCACCATTCAGACAATGTAGGTAAAAATAAAATATCTTTCTAAAAATGTAAGAAATTCACACCATTAGGTTTCTCGTATGAAAGTGTGTATTTGGTGTTGTTCTATTTATTGTCTGCAAGCATAATAGCATTTTGATTTCCTTGAAATTTCCTGTGCTATCTTTTGTATTGTATCATTAAACTGATTACATTTCTCATGTCCCTTAAGGTATTAGAAAGGTAGCTGCACTGAATTTGCTCCTGAACAATTATTTACAGTTCAGAATGATCAATCTGATTTATAAACGCACAATTAGAATTCTATAAATGTCTGTTTCTATATTGTACTAGTGCACACACTAAAGTTACAAGCAGGTGGATTTGGAAGACAAATCACTTGCCTTCCTGCAATTGTCATCCGTGTTGTACAGTTAATTTATATATGTCTCTCATACATGTATGAAAATTCACAATTCTTATTTTTGTATTATATTTAATCCTATTTATCGTATTTGAAGGTGTCCTTTGTACTTTTACCGTTGGACTCAGCAAAACATGTAAATGCATAAAGCAAGACCGGCCAATCAGAATTCACACCAGCATAACATTTAATTTTCCTAATGTGGTGGTTAAAACACTTACTTAATACGCTATAAACGCTTAATGTACTATAATGTTATTATCTTTCCTTTTAATATACTGAATCAGAAGGCATTACTTTTGTCGATTACATTATCTCATTAAAAATAATTGCGTTATAATTATTTCGTTAAAAATTGCATCATTTGAAATAAAGTCCTTAGCGACATAGACATAGAATTACTAGACGCCGCATGACCAGCAGCATCTTATGGCAACGTCGCCGCCATATTGCGAGTGGCACTGCTGTGGAGTGAAGTAATGGATAAAGATGCCTCACGCATGTGCTGCTTGGGATTGTACAAAAATAATACATTTAATAGGCGCCTTTCTTAGCACTCAAGGTCACCTTACAATAAAATTAAACAACATTAGTAAAATTAAAACAAGAGAATGTTAAATCAAAAAGCAATAATTAGCAAACCAACAAAGATAACTGGCAGTAACAGTGCAAAATTCACAATTGGTATGCTAGTTTGAAAAGATAAGTTTTGAGGGTAGTTTTAAAATGTGTTTATTGAATCGAGCTGACAGATATGAGAGGGAAGAGAACTCCAGAGTTGAGGAGCACTAGGAGAGACACTCGAGCTCCCATAGAACTGAGTCTGATGTGCGGTACAGAAAGTCGAGCTGCAGATGAGGATCTGAGGGAGCGAGAGGGAGTGTAAGTCTGGGGGAGATCAGTGAGGTAGGGGGGAGCAAGACAGTGGAGTGCTTTAAATGTTAAGAGCGGTATTTTGTATTGTATTCTGTAGTTAACAGGGAGCCAGTGAAGTTGAGAGAGAATCGGTGTAATATGTTCAGTGGATTTAGAACAGCAGGTTATTATCCTGGCAGCAGAATTTTGAAGAAGTTGTAAACGATGGATAAGTTTTTGTGGGATGCCAGCTAGAATAGCATTACAGTAATCTATACGTGAGGTGTCTAGGGCATTAAGCAATATTTCGCCCTGTTGTTACACAACACAGTACTGAAGTCTAAAAAAGTTTCGGAGATGGAAGAAGGCAGTCCGAGAAATGTTACTTATATGGGAGGAATTATTTAATAATAATTATTATTATTTAATAATTGCCATTATCAGTGTATAAATTGATATAAATAATTGGATTTAAACGATTCGCCAAAATCTGTTGTATGTAAACGATACTGTTTTAAACGTTATTGTTTTTTCATCAGAAAATCCGGTTTCCACGTCTACCTGTATTAGTTTAAATGGCACTTTTGCCACTCGCAATATGGCGGACGCGCTGACGTATCGTGTCGACTACTAGGCAGCACAGTGAATGCGGTGTCTATCTTTACTGTATATGTCTATGCTCAGCGAGGCGCTCTTGCAGCAAGCCGGTCCAGTTTCAGGAAGTGACATCACCGCACCTAGCACGAAATGTTGCTTGGTTGCTATAGCTACAGTGTGTCACCGAAGGCTCCCTGAGGAACAGAGCTAGAAGTCGAAACTTTTTTTTTTAACACAACTGTGCACTTAAAAAACATTGTGACTTTATACATAAGGTAAGCGAAAGCACCTATGATAAAAGTTGTTCTGTACACATTACATTTAAGCCGCTGGCCACTCGTTAAATGCTTGATGAATCAGTTAATTCATGTAATACTATTAGACAGCTTGTTATTATTTTGGTTCTAGTTACTGTTACGTTTACCACGTGCAAACTAGCACCCTTGTTACTCTGTTGTAAAAATAATTATACTTGGACAAGAGTATATACATTAAAAAGTTTCCGGGAGAAGCTGGAGATTACACAATACTTGAGAATCAATGTATCAGAACAAGAGAAATCGTTCCTCATCGCCAGCATTTATTTGTTTACAGACATAACACAAAAGTGACAACGCGCATTAAAAGTATTTGCTCGATCATATTGCATGTGAATCCATTAAAGTGTTTACTGGATCTGTGATCTTCACTACTTTTTAAATGATGACAGCCTGCTTAAGACCAACAGTATAATGTTCAAGATAACCACTGGATTGTTAATTTCTTTAAATGGTACATGGCAAATTTGCTATAATGACTGAAAAACTGCAGTGGTGAATGATGCTTTTCTTTGTTTTTCCTTCTGTGACTCTAATACATTCAATGGGAGTGGAAATTGTTCATGTACAGTATAAATGGGTCACGGAGTCTGCTTTAAACTCCAGTTCTTGCTTACTTTAACAGTGTAATCTATATACGTTTATTATGCGATGCCGCTGCAAATGTTGATTCTGACAATAAATTATGATTTAGTTTGTCTTAGTCTTCTAAATAAATTGCATTTGAGTTTTAGTTTCATTTTTGTCATTTAATTATATTGGTTTTAGTCGACTAAAAGTAACATGAAATTTGTCAAAATCAGATGAGATATCTTTACTTAACATATATGAACAGAATATACTGTACTTCTAAACTATTATACTAACATGCACACTGATGAGCCAAACCGCATATAGTGATAAGTGAATATAAAACGAACAGTTGGCTTAGAAAGGGTACACTTCCAAAAACAATTGGTCGGATAAAAACAGCTGCGATCTGTCATCACAGCACCTTCCAGCAAATTTAATCTAAACAGTTTTAATATAGAAAACGCACCTTTCATAAAGAAAACATGATGGCAGTAGATACTTTTTCTCTTTCATGCAGAGAAAAAACACTCCACAATAACATTTCTATTAGTTTTTGGTCAATTTAAGGAAAGCGCCCGTTCCAGTATGACACTTGCTGTGTTGCGCTTGCCACAAGCGAGGTCCACTGTGGGACTCTTTCTCCAAAATCATGGAAAGCTGGCATAGCCGAGAGATTCACTTGTTGAGCAAAGCTGCCCGTCTCGCAGCTGATGTGGTTGTTCGAGTTCCTGCTTATATTTACAGTATAAGTCCGAAGCAGAGGTAGTTTCTGCCTGACGCGCAGACGCGATGATTCCCCGATTCCCTCTGATTCACCCAAACTGGCGTTATTCAATCAGAAGCTCCCATACAGTTTGATAGAATTTGCCATTACATTCATGCTCGTTATTGGTTGGCGAAACCATATCATGAATAATAGAGATTGTGTTCTGTTTTCCGCTTAACGTCTCTCGTTGTCCAGTTGTCTGTAACATTTTTGGTTTCCTTAATTATGGGTCAACGAGAATTGATCTTTAGGCGTATTTTATTTTGTTTTCGTTGCAGAAAAAAATGCAGGCGGTGTATTCTTTGACAACGAAACCAAATGAACACTATTAGAACCATTCAGGTGTAATCATTTTTATAATACATTATACAGAGAGAGAGAGAGAGGCGTATATTGTAGTAATTTGTCTTTGTGTCACTTGGTTTAAATAGGATCGCGAGATGTAATGAGATTAACGGCAGTTTCCGCGGACATTAAGAGAAAGGAGCTGCATTCGGGTTTTCTTCACAATAAACACCAGTTCGCAATTGTCCAGACTGTCTCCAGTCTCATTTCTCCTGTTCGGTTACTCCTAAATACACAAAACACACAGAGAACCTGTTCGGTGCGGATCTATAGGGTGGCATTCACTTCGGAGTATCAGTAAGAACATTTCACCGACGTCAAGTTTCCCGGGACTCCTGTTTAATAAACATATTGACTTAACAGTACTATATGCAGCGCATGATGTTCAATAGCTAACGTTATCAAACATTAAGGAAAAGCAGATCAATGAAAAATAACTCACATATTCTGTTCAACTACGTGTCTGCATGTACTCCCCTGTCGCGTTAATTTTTCCTACCGGTTACAAACTTGCGTGCTTGCAATGGTTAATCAACGATGTTAAAATAATATCGTATGCGGGAAGTGACAAAATATGTACCCGAGTGTGTACTTTTCTTTATTCGCTCTGGAAGCTTTCGTGAATGATTCAGTGCAAGGCAGAAGGTTAACTCAGAAAGGCGTTTAATTTATTATAGCACACCAAACAGAAATTTACAGAAGACACCCGTCTCCATTACTAACCACTCCCCTTATTTATTCATATATTTACCTTGGTTACCTGGTTTATCACAACTTTATTTAAAACCTTAATTCACAATATAGGCCTACCACAGAGTGGGAATTGTTATGCACGGTCACTCTAGGCGTAATGGCGCCGGGATTGGCTCGGGCCACCGTTTATCCTGAATGGATTGAAGTAAGTTTGAGAAGTCAACATATATCCTGTTAACGTTCACCATCTTTAACAACACTAAACTTTAAGAAGGCGCTCAGCCGCTCACTAGATTTTCCCGCCCGCCCCATAATCGTCTGCGACAAGCATGCGCAGCGCCTCTAAGTCAGATGAAGATGGGACTCAATCCTGGAGAGAGTACCACGTTTAGCACAGGGTTTACTTAAAGAATAGCGCGAATGAGAGTTCAGAACCTCTTATGTCTGATTTCCCACGTACAGCGGCACAATTTCGCATTTACCGGTAACGTTTCTCAGATGCTTCACAACTTTTCTTTTCTTTTAAAGGTTGCAATGAGCGCTAGAACCAACGGAGTGCGCGTTTTTGTGCGCACAAGGCCAACTAACAATTTTGCACAGGAGTTCATTGAATACTTGCCTGACAAAAAGGTAAAAAATAAATAAATATACGAATAAATAAAAAGTAGAAATTGGAAAATTTTATAATTGTGAACATGTGATCCTTGCCTAGCGTGTTATTGCCCTTACTGAGTAGTTTGGGTGATGACAGGAGGTTTCTTATTTGTAGTCCTCTGACTGATGTTTATTGTTGTGTAGAACTGTTTACTTAGTTCTAGATCTCTAGGAGTTTTTTTCATAGTGATAAGCATAGGAATCAAAATTCGGTATTAACTAATTACACATTACTTTAAGGCTTTATTTGTGGGTTTGTTTTTATCCTGCCAAACATGTAAAGCACTTAACACTATCAAATCCCCTGTTTTCGAGAGGCACACGTATAAAATTGTGTGCATCCACTCTGTTGTTTTCTAAGAATGTAATTCTTGTAATATTTGCTGTAATTATTTGTCGGTTTGTGTCAATATGGACTGTATCAGTGTTTTTATGTTATTACTAGTGAAACACTTGGACCTGCAATCCTAACATAAAGTTTGTTAATATAGAGCAACTTTTCCATTTTGGCAACACATTTTTTTTTGTTTCCAGCACAGAGGCCACATTGGTGATGTGGTGACTTTCCTAAGTAGTGCACATTTGTCAACATGCAGTTTTTCTCTTGCATTCTGTATCCTGGATTTTGTTGTGCATGCAAACATGTATTTGTGTCTGTTTGATGCTCAATCCTCAGTGCCTTCTGTGATGTGCTGGAAACTCTGCCGACGTCCCCAGTCTTCTTTTTCCCTTTCCCTATTATGGAGTTGTTCATCACATTCCATAGTCAATAAACACAGTCTTTCTCGATTCTGAATTATGTAGCATGCCCCCAAGGGATTATCAATAAATGGGCTAGTGGGAATTGTGCTTTTCTTCAAATAAACTCAATTTGCCACCCCTGGAGTGGCCACCAGATTGCTGAGGTCTTTAATTTCTTTGAATTTCCAGAATATATCATGCTATAATCGGGATTATTTCTTGCTTGCTCGTATGTGTCAGCCTCTTGTCTGCTTCATCCTTCATGGTCTTTGTCACATAATCACCCTCTTTGAAGTGCTCAGTACCCAGCAGGTGGAACTGTTCTTACTCTTCGTCTTCCTATTATAGTGTTCTGCGTAATATAAGTGGCTTTAACAGTTTCCTTGATACTAAGCAGATATTGCTGGTCTTCTTTTCCTTTCTGCCATATCACTTTGTTTGCCTAAATCTTTCTGGAAAATGAAAACAATCCACAAACAGGAAGCTCCTTCACATACAGTTGCACTTTTGAATTGAAAACAGTCACCAGGACCGCTGACCAGTGAATGAGGGGGAGAGGCAGGTCTTTGTGGTTTTGGAGGAAAACCAGAGTACTCAGCAGTAAAAGAATGGATGAAAAAGATGAGATATGGGAAATGTGGCAATCGAAGAGTCACCAGTCTAAGTCTGGCCAGCTGGATACAGATGTTTTATCTATTTGGCTGGAAGTTTATTACAAACGTTTTGTCTTTCTATCTCAATAAGACAATTTGTTGGCATTTCTTTTTCAGACTGTTAACTTCCATGCAAGAAAGGACACAAGCAGAGGAATAATCAACAACCAGCAATCTGACTGGACATTTAAAATTGATGGAGTTCTCCATGATGTTTCCCAGGAAGAAGTTTATGATGAAGTAGCAAGAAATGTGGTTTTAAAAGCTCTGGATGGCTATAATGGTAACAGCATGTGGTTCACTGGGCCACTGTGCATAAATCTTTTTCCAAAACCTTTTAGGATTCAGGATCAAAACTAATCAGGAGCAGTGTTTAGTAACATTACTTTTAAAAGGAACTTAGTTACATTACACATTACCGGTACTTAAAAAAAAGTAACTAAATAGGTTATATAGTTAAATAATATAGAATGTAATATGTTACAATGTGTTACTTTTGTGTTACTTTTTCTTCTGCACATTTCACTTGCCAGCATTTCCT
Organism: Erpetoichthys calabaricus; assembly: GCF_900747795.2. Classification (NCBI taxonomy): domain Eukaryota; kingdom Metazoa; phylum Chordata; class Cladistia; order Polypteriformes; family Polypteridae; genus Erpetoichthys; species Erpetoichthys calabaricus. The sequence goes on from NC_041399.2 coordinate 192,646,830, forward strand.
TTTAAATCCTAACATGAATAAATCCTATATGAACCTACATGAAACTGACCAGAAACACAGAAAAATTTGATAATATTCAGCATTTTGTAACCACATTTAATCCTTCATGTGCTATGAAGTAAATAACATCCATTCCCTTTTTCCATCCCCAAAGTAACCCCCCAAAAATCCACTGTATTAACTCTGGCCGCTGCGCAACCTGTTCACCTGGTTTCAAAATGTGTATAGAAAATATCTGGATGGAAACTAAACTGACACTTTATTTATTGGTTTTTATTACTGGACTGCATGCAGCACGATCTTTTCTGCTTGGGTGTGTGAGTGAGTCCTGCATAGGACTGGCCACCACTACATTTGCCTCTTGCCTTTCACCCAGTGGTGTTGTGATAACCATTGGTTCCCTGTGATTCTAAACTGGGACGATATAATTTATGCAGGATTAAATAGATAATTAAAACTTTTGTTTAATTTGCACGTGCTTAACTTCTTCCTCACTAGCTGTCACCAAATGGCTGGAACACACACAGGCATTATGTTACCCAATAAACACAATACTTCTGCCAAAAAACAGTCTCTCTCCCCTGTCTTCATTTGCCAGGACTAAGCTTCAGCAGTAACAAAGTATTTTGCTACATTACTTTGAAAACTATATCTGACCATGTAACACTCATTACTTTTAACACATTACTCACATTGTTTAACTCAAGATCTCTTAATGGCAAAGCGCTGGTGTTATCAGAATTCATTACAAACTCCAACCTTAACATGCTATACCTAACAGAAACCTGGCAAAACCCAAATGATTTTATGTCTCTCACAGAGGAAACACCACCTGGGTACATTTACTTTGCAGAGTCTTGCAGCTGAAGACAAGGTGGAGGAGTCACAGTAATTGTTAGAGCGGAGCTAAACATGAAAAGAATCCCATTTGACTGTCCATTGTCTTTTGAGTGTCTGGCTCTTAAGCTAATAACAAACTCAGGTCCTGTCTTACTCATTATTCTCTATCATCCCCCAAAATACACATCTTTTTTATCTGATCTGACTGAATTATTAAACCACTTAAGTTCCCTTTCACAGAGAGTCATTCTTCTTTCCGATCTCAACATCCATATTGAAATTACTACATGTAGGCTGAGAAATTAATTCCTATCTTTACCGGACTGTTTTGACTTGGGGCAACATGTTGATTTTGCTACTCGCTCTGGTGGTCATATATTGGACTTGATGTGTACATCTGGCGTATCTGTCAGCAACACTTGTAGCAGTGATTTGGGACTCTCTGACCATAAAGCAGCACATTTCATTGTCTTATTATTTCCCACTCGTCTTACCTGTAAACATCAAATTTCTTTCAGAAATCTTAAAAATATCTGTCCCTCTGTCCTTGATAGTTCTATTTCTGATCTTTTACTGTCTTCACCTATTCCATCAACACTAGATAGTCTTGTTGACCACTATAACTCGGCCCTTCTTTCAGCACTGGATAAAGCAGCTCCTTTAAAGCATAAGGTGTCCTTTAAGCGCTAGGCTCCATGGTACAATTCAGAGTTACGGTCTATGAAAGCAGCTGGCCAGGGCCTTGAGAGAATGACACGTAAGGCTGCCTCAGCGTGCACATCCAGGCTTTCTCTGACCAAAGGGCTTATAGGGATGCACTAACTGCAGGCAAGAACACACATTATGGCAGAATAATAGAAAGTGGACACGATAACCCAAGGGCTTTGTTCTCTGTAGTTAATAAACTACTTCAACCTGCATCTGGCCCAATTACCTCCTCTACCGAAGTCTATAAAAAATTCCTCCACTTTTTCCTCAATAAAATTAAAGATCTAAATAATTCAACTAACATAAATCCATCATCCATTTATATCTTTCCCTGTCTTCCCACTCCATCCAGCTTTTTTTCTAAATTCTCACCAGTCACATCTGCATTTGTTAACGACCTGCCCTGTAAGATGAGCCCGACTGCTTGTGTACTGGACCCCATCTCCACCACCCTTCTTAAATCCTGCCTTCATGCCATTATCCCAAACGTTATGACAATAATAAACACATCCCTTGATACCGACTTTGTGCCAGCCACTTTTAAAATCACTTCTGTAACCCCAATATTAAAAAGCCTGGTCTTGATGCTGACAATCTTAACAATTTTCGGCCCATCTCTCACTTACGTTTTCTGTCAAAAGTTCTTGAGCATGTTGTATCTTTCTAACTTACCAATTACTTAACTTGTAATAATTTGATTGAACCCTTTCAGTCTAGTTTCAGAGTGCAGCACAGCTGTGAAACTGCCCTGCTTCAGGTAACCGATGATTTGCCTATGGCAGCTGACTCTGGACAAATCAGCATATTAATTTTGTTAGACCTCAGTGCAGCATTTGACGTTGACGTACAGAACATTCTACTGTCCAAAATGGAGAATGTGCTGGGTATCTCTGGCACTGCCCTCCAGTGGTTTAAGTCCTATCTGACTGACAGGCAAGAGTTTGTTAATCTTGGCAACAGCAGATCCAGCTCAGCGCCAGTGACACAAGAGGTTCCTCAGGTCCCTGTCCTTTGCTCTTCTGTATCCATATGTTTCCCCTTGGCCATATCATTCTTAGCTATAGACTGGGTTATTATTTTTATGCTGATGATGCTCAATTCTATTTCAATGTTAGAAGTGAAACTTCATAAGGGCTTTCACAGTTCATATCTTGCCTCAGTGAAATTAAAACCTGGATGGAGCAGAACTCTTTAAAATTAAATTGCAACAAAACTGAACTATTGCAAATTGGCACTAAAGCGCAACTTAAGAAAATAAGCTCCTTCTCTGTCACTCTTAACGGTGATTACATCAGACCTTCTTCTGATGCAAGGAAACTTGGTGTAAAAATTGATTCCTCCCTTTTTTATTCCACCCCTATAAACCACATTAAGAAAATTTCTTATTTTCACCTCTGCAACATATACTGTGTTTGCTCATTCTTCTCCTATTCTAATGTACTTAACGGCATCCTGAATATCTCGATTTTATATTTGTGAATTTTATAACAGACTCTTGAGGAACCTGGTAAATCTTGGTAAATTGTTGTTGTTGATGATGATGATGATGATGACATTCTGTACCTATTTTCATTCATTCATAACAGACTTACAACTCATAATATGAAATAAAATGTTTGGATATACTGTAGTATCAGTCCTTTTCAGAAAAACAGAGCAGTAGAAGTCAGCTTATGACTTCAGTTGAAAATCACTTCCACAGTTTTATGGCAAAGGCTGTCCCTGCCATTGTGGTGATGCTTGTAATTTTTCTTGGGTATTATGTAAGCTGCAAACAATGCAAAGTAAAAAATCTAAAGCACACAGGTCTCAAATTCCAAATAATTTTTTTGTGGAAGCATATTTTATATTTGTCACTTTGTGAAAAATATATGTAACTGACTTGTTTGTGCAGAAGTGCATGTTTGAGCTCTAGGAGTATGGAAGACTCTCAAGAAAATACAGGCCATGCCATTCATTTTGTGTAGAATACATCATGCCATAGACTAGAAGTTAGGATGTGAAATGTAAGGGAGGAGCCTGACAGTGTTCACAAGGAACTGGTGACTTTAATTAGTGCAATTACAACCTATAAAAACTAAAACAATTAATAATACAAGTACTAAAAACTGGTATAATTACAATACCTACAAAACCAGGGAAAGCATCTTTGTTCGACTGAGCTGATTCAAAGTGTAGTGAAATTTAGTGAAATTTGCAGGCATAGCATTATATATTATTTTAAAATGATGTTGATATTATGTTTGAAATATAAATGAAAAAATACAAAACATAAATTTGTTATGCATAAGTAGGAACAGTACCATCCAGAATGAGCACACTTATAACATAAAAGCAAGCTGTCTAAGAGTAAATCAGAATCCAAATAGAAACTGATTGAAGAACATGCAAACTCAATCTAGGAGCTCTTTCTGTTCCTCTGTACTATATATATGTTATCATCATCATCTAGTATTAAAATATAGCAATGTATATTATGAGTTTTTTTTTTTTTTTGAGTTTGTGTCGATTGAGCGGTTGCTCATGGAGTCCCGAATGAGGCATATTACCTGCATTGTGAAAGAGCGTCAGTTACGGCACTACGGCCATGTGGCGCGTTTCCCTGAGGGTGAACCGGCTCGTAAGATCCTCATTGTTGGGGACCCGAGTGGCTGGACCAGGCCAAGGGGTCGCCCACGTAAAACCTGGCTGCAACAGATAGAGGGTCATTTCCGGAGGGTGGGACTGGACCGCGTGTCTGCCTGGGGGGTTGCCAACCGGGATCCTGAATTGTTCCGTTGTGTAGTGGGTGCGGCAAAGCACTGTACCAGTGCATGCTCCCCAACTTGACTTGACTTGAATGTATATTATGTATAATTACTACTTTGACTGAATCACCCCTGTTTTCTCTTATCAGATCCTACTCCACTTGTATACTGTAGCACTCTTCACTGAGCACAGATTCAGATGGCTTAGGCTGTTGATAGCTATAATAGATACAGTACTTACACATATAAAACATAGAAATAAGAACCAGTGAAACAGAAAAGAAACTCAAAAGTTAGTATATAAAATCATGGTGGTATAAAGTCCTGTGAAGAACTGAGATACAGGCAACAACAACAACAACATTTATTTATATAGCACATTTTCATACAAAAAGTAGCTCAAAGTGCTTTACATAATGAAGAGAAGAAAAATAAAAGACAAAATAAGAAATTAAAATAAGACAACATTAGTTAACATAGAAAGGAGTAAGGTCCGATGGCCAGGGTGGACAGAAAAAACAAAAAAAAAACTCCAGAAGGCTGGAGAAAAAAAATAAAATCTATAGGGGTTCCAGGCCACGAGACCGCCCAGTCCCCTCTGGGCACTCTACCTAACATAAATGAAATAGTCCTCTTTGTAGTTCGGGCAGTTGACTATGGAGGAGAGGAAAATAAAAACTCCAATTAACAGCATTCCTGGATAAAAGAAACCTCTGAAGAGCTACAGTTGTTTGAAAATGACAAAGTCACCACTTTGCTGGTCCAGGCCAACTGGTGCCATACTGAGCATTCTACAGTGTCACAAGTGAATATCTTTTATATATGTATTTCTGTAACTTGTACTACTTTGTTGTATGCCAACAGGTACTATAATGTGTTATGGGCAAACAGGAGCTGGTAAAACGTACACAATGACAGGAGCCACAGAAACGTACAAGCAAAGGGGCGTCATACCTAGGGCTGTGCAACAGGTAATTTATTATGGGCAGTTATTTTGCCTTTTGTAGTATTTAGACACAGTACATAGCAGAAATAAATACATAGGCAAAAATTGATTATGAATATATTCATTTCATCAGATTATATAAATAGACTACACTGGTCTGCAAATTTTTTTTCACTCCCTTTTTTTGTAGATTTGAGGGTGCTAAATCCAAATTTGATAACAGAATTGCTCTACCACATCTAATTTTTGGGAGTTTAAGGTTTAAAATGAAGAAAAAAAAACAATTTATATAAAAAAGTAATATAATTTTAAATTAATCAAAAAACAAAAAGTATTGAATATAGAATATATTGAACAAATATACATAACACATATAACTGGCATAAATATACTGTAATTATTACTTACAAAAATATTTACTTGGTAGTATGTTTTCTCCTATAACCCTCTGGGAATGTTTAACGATGGAATGACCAACAGTTGTCTGCTGAGATAGACTCACTCCACTCTCGACTCTTAACGTTTATCCATTTGAGCGATGTCCTGTTGGAATATCGCCTGATATTCGTCAGAGATCACTCCCACGTTCTTTGGAAAAAATCCAAATGAGAGTGTTGGAAAACTGATTTTTAAAGACATGTTGCATCCAAGTACTAGTTAGGAAGAGAGAAGCTCCCCAACTAGTTCCTCATGGTTTTCTGCCTTTGTATTCCTAAGAAAATTGTAGTAGAAGTTTTTTCTTTTTTATTATCATTGAAGGAAGTTGTGTATTCTTTTACCGTTCACTTACCTGTTACCTGGTCAAGACAATGGATGACTCAATACGACATTGTATATTGAAAAAAAAAATTATGCAACTTTCTGTCTTCTGGACAATACAAAGGGATTTCTGGACAATACAAAGGGATTTTTTAAGCTCATATTTTCTAAATATACATTCCTGAATATTTTGAAGGAATAATAAGAAAATACTATCGATTGTTTGTTGTTTCCACCTCAGCTAATTTTAAGAATGAAGAAGACTGCCATTTCTGAACTCAAAACATACTTCAAATAGTATTCTGAGCTTTAAAAAAAATTTCCATTAAAAAAGTAACTTATTTTTTTAAAAATTAACCATTTTTTCAAAACAGAATTTTTCACTGAATGCAATATTTTGTGTAAACAGTTTGTGGTAGAGAAAATCCAATTTCAAAATTGGATTAAGTACACTTAAATTTATAAGGTAAACCGATTTGTTTGGAGTTTTTTGTGCAGACCATTGTTATTTATGAATTATAAGTTCATGAAATGAAAAAAATAAAAATACAAATTTGAAATTACAAAACAAAAATGCCAAAAAACAAATATAGTAGATTTGTGCATTGGCCTTCTTTTAAGAGGAATTGACTACAATCTGAAAGAAAGAGAGAACGATTGGGATATTTTAGAAGTAAGATAAGGTAAGACAGTGGTCCCAAGAAGGCTCAACTGTGAGTGAAGCAGGAGTACTAATGGAGAGTTGGAATAACTTGCTCTTGATTTTTGTTTACGTTCAACAGCAGTGGACTGGTGGCTCTATGCTGTTCTTACTATTTCACATATATGATCTTGAATGCTCAGTTGACATATTAATTCCTTAGTGTGTTAATGAAATGTGATTTTTTTGCAAAAACACAGTAAAGCTGCTAATTTATTTTTTGTTTCCATAGGTTTTCAAAGAAATAGAGAACAGACCCGATCAAGCGATAGCAATTCGTATCTCCTTCTTAGAAATCTATAATGAGAGCCTGAGCGACCTGTTGGCCACAATGTCAGCCTGCCAGCCTGTAGACTCACAGATGACGATTGTAGATGAGAAGAACTGTATTTATGTGAGGGGTCTGTCAGTGCATCGGGCCAACAATGAGGAAGAAGCCTTCAGTCTGCTATTTGAGGTATGTCAGAAAGACACACCAATTGGTTCAGGACCATGGAGCTCAGCTTTCATCTCAAGTGTTCTTCATATTGTCATCTGCTGGCTTTTTGTTGATCTGCAGTCCTAACAGTCTTGCTACATTTATTCTACTTATTGTATTTTACTAGAATTGGGAAAGAAGAGCGCTTGCAATAAATTCATTTTTCAAGTGGCTCAAAGTTCCATACCACGCTCTCCAATTTTCATTGGTGGTTAAGAATGTGAAGCACATCTTATTCTCAACCAGTGCCACATCAGAAAGAACAAAAATAAATGCATTTCTGATGCATCCTTATGTAGTGCTTTTCACAAAAAAATCTGCAATGTCAGGCAGGTGACCATACATTCCTGTCCATCTGTCAGCCTTTCTCTTTTTCTAAACTATCCCTGAAGTCTGGAACACTAAGGTATTTTGGTTAAATAGACAAATGCTGTCTGATATATGAAAAGTAAAATAGTTTCAAAGCTCCTCAGTTGATCTGTGTGGGATAAAAGACCCAGATGGAGGAGTGTGTGCAGAACTGATCTACAGGTCATTGTAACCCCTTTCTAATACTCTGAAGAATTTGTTTAGGCAAAAAACACCTAAAGTATCACTTTTTATGGATGGGAATTAATTCTAGGCTCTGCACGTATCAGAACTTTGGCAATTCTTTCACAATGAGTGAGAGTTGCTGAAGCACAGAGATTACTCTCTGAAGTTACATGAAACAAACCAACATAACCTAAGTTCGTAATTTTGACAGCCAAATGAAACTCAATTTTTTAAATCAAATGACTGATCAGTAAATTAATAAATAGCATTTTTATTGATCTCTGAAGGGAAATGTACTTGTTTCACAAACAGTAAAAAAACAAATTTACAAAGTACAAGACTCAAAACTATATATGTAAATCTATAATAATAATAATAATAATAATAATAATAGCAATAAAACCGTAAAAATTACAATGAGAATATTATGAAATAAATTCTCCTGACTCCAGTTTGTCTATTATAACTGCCATGGATGAAGACAGGCATGCTGGGAGTAGGAGGAGGTATTATAGAATGGCAAAGGGCAAAAGAACTCTAGCACCTTTTTTTTAGCACACTGGTGCAATTACCATGTGACTAGAGCTTCTCCAGGGGCACCACATGATGGAGGAGGATGGGCAGTATTAGCCGTAATAGCCTCCAATTTTGACATCGTCCTTTTCTCTGTCACTATCTCCAGTGAGTCCAGGGTCAGCTTTTCTTATTTGGCAGTTTATTTAAGCATTTATTTAAATTAGGTATCGTGGAACTGTGGTCTACAATGGCTTAACCTGATACTACTGGGAAAGACTGTCACTCTCTACTACACTGTAGTGAAAAAAGCAGATTCAGAAAAAAAAAACCAACAGTGTCATTTTGTTTCTACAGGGAGAAACCAATCGAGTTATCTCATCCCATTCCCTCAACAGATACTCATCCCGGTCACACTGCATTTTTACCATTCACATAGAGGTGAGAACCAAATTATTTTATTCTATAAATTCTTTATTGTCATACCATTACTGATTATGTATTTGTTCTTCATACATGGCATTTGTTTTTTAATAAATAAATAAAACACATGTACATGGTCTGCTAGTGCACTTTTGATCCCATGAGTGGGTTCACTTTTCACCTGTACCAAGAATCAACTGAGCAAATACAGTCTCTCAATTTTTAAAATAGCATAAAGTTTATTTGTGTCATTTACATTTGTTTTTAATGTTAAACCGATATCAATGCCAGTGCACTTTAAATGTAATAAGGTATGGTACAAACGACTATTACAGTCTCATCTCATTATAAACTGTCTGCACACTCTTCATCACTCTTCTTTGTGAGCTACAGTGAAGCATTACAGTAGCCACTGTAATTTAGGTCAGTTAAGTTTAAAGTTCCTTCCAAAATCTATGTTTTATTATTTCACCTTAGGCTACTGAAATACTGTAATGTAACATCTTCTTAGTATTATGGGAAAACATACTTTTTAGGCCATTAGCCATTATGCTGTTTACCACATTTATAAAACAGCGTAATAAGGCTATTTGACAAAGTTAAACTCTAGCTGGAAACTGTCTACAGAGCCTGAGGCATCTGAAGTGATTTGCTATGTATCACATGGTGAGCTGGCAGTGGCATAGTATGATTGTAACATGCAAACTTGTGTTTAACTCTCTAAATTCCTAGTTATTAGGCAAAGTTGTGCCTTTTACATTGACTAACAAGTTATTCCTCTTTTTGCAGTCAAGATCTCGAACCCTGTCAGATCCCAGATATGTCACCTCAAAACTAAACCTAGTAGATTTAGCTGGCTCTGAAAGGCTGGGCAAAACCAGGGTGAGTAAGAAAAGCTGATGTCATTAGGATCACTTTTGGTTTTCAAAATAATAATTTACCATGTTAGGAATATTATATATTACAAAATGTTTATAAAAGAATGGAACTATTGTACAATGTCATGCCAGAATGAAAATAAAAGAAAATGCTCTCAATACGTAGTTCGATAGTCATAGTGTAAGGGTCATTCAGACAGTGAAGTGATACTCCATTGTATTCCTGTATCCTTTTAGTTGTATTTAGAATTAATTTTACTGTAACTGCTAAAGATATATCACTTCACTCTCTCTCTCAAAAATCAAACCAGTTTCAGGTATTTTCAGCATAGATGTAGATATATTTCTGTACCCCCACAAGAAGAATTCCAAAGGTGCAAGATAAGAACTTTTAGGCAATCACCCACATATTGTATGCCCACAGTAGGAGCTGTAAATGTTTGCTGGCTGGAGTGCACACAGAAAAACATTTTAATTTTTCCTGTATATTTCCATGTAAAAATGTTAGTGTTTGTTTTTTACTGATCTACAATGTTTTGAAAAAGCACTGTGCTATTATGAATACCCTGAACTCAAAGTAGACAAGACTGTTTTCTGTAACAATGCGACGTTGTCTTTCTGTTTTGTGTCAGTCAGAGGGTCAGGTCCTGAAAGAGGCAATGTACATCAACAAATCTCTGACATTTCTGGAGCAAGCTATTCTAGCCCTGGCTGATCGCAAGCGAGACCATGTTCCCTTTCGACAGAGCAAACTTACCCATGTGTTAAAAGATTCACTAGGTATGTTAACTTTGGACAGCCTTATCTGTGACCCCTACATTATATGCAATTCACATTTTACAATTTGCTGGATGTCAAACCATTTACAAAAACTTGTGCATTATTGTTCCTACAGCAAATGATTTAGTCTTAAATTTTGAAAGTGCTATCAAGTATTCTCCAGGACTGAAAATCACTGTCTGAACTGTCACTTCATCTCAGACCGTTATTAGCACATGACATTAGTGACATTATAAAATCACTAGAGTACTGGATCATTTTGCCATGTCTCTACAGGAGGTAACTGCAACACAGTGTTGGTGGCTAATATCTATGGAGATGTGGATCATATGGAGGAAACAGTAAGTGCGTCATATGTGATAAGAGATTTTGTGTACTACTGCTGTCAAAACTCTTGCTGATTGTTTTAACATGGGTCATTTTATTTTCATCCAAAGTATAGAAAATCAATTTAGATGCTAGGACAATCACAATTCTGTTATGTAACAACATGCCGAAAATGTATGCTTTTGATGTAAAAATGTTTTTTTACCATTACATTTTTGCATAAATGTGAAAAAGATGGAAACTCTCTTCTGTTCTAATTCATTTAGTAGGAATGCATTAACTGGCAGAAGTATAAGCAAGCAAGAAGCAAAACAAAGCAAAAAATTCATTTTGAATACAGTGATCCCTCGCTATATCGCGCTTCGCCTTTCGCGGCTTCACTCTATCGCGGATTTTATATGTAAGCATATTTAAATATATATCGCGGATTTTTTGCTGGTTCGCGGATTTCTGCAGACAATGGATCTTTTAATTTCTGGTACATGCTTCCTCAGTTGGTTTGCCCAGTTGATTTCATACAAGGGACGCTATTGGCAGATGGCTGAGAAGCTACCCAGCTTACTTTTCTTTCTCTCTCTCTTGCGCTGACTATCTGTGATCCTGACGTAGGGGGTGTGAGCAGGGGTGCTGTTCGCACACCTAGACGATACGGACGCTCGTCTAAAAATGCTAAAAGATTATCTTCACGTTGCTACCTTCTGTGTGCAGCTTTTAAGTATCCTGCATGGTGCTTCGCATACTTAAAAGCTCAAAGGGCACGTATTGATTTTTGACTTTGTTTCTCTCTCTCTCTCTCCCTGCTCCTGACGGAGGGGGTGTGAGCTGCCGCCTTCAACAGCTTTGTACCAGCGGTGCTTCGCATACTTAAGAGCCAAACAGCCCTATTGATTTGTTTGCTTTCCTCTCTGTTTCCTTTGAAGAGGAAGATATGTTTGCATTCTTTTAATTGTGAGACAGAACTGTCATCTCTGTCTTGTCATGGAGCACAGTTTAAACTTTTGAAAAAGAGACAAATGTTTGTTTGCAGTGTTTGAATAACGTTCTTGTCTCTCTACAACCTCCTGTGTTTCTGCGCAAATCTGTGACCCAAGCATGACAATATAAAAATAACCATATAAACATATGGTTTCTACTTCGCGGATTTTCTTATTTCGCGGGTGGCTCTGGAATGCAACCCCCACGATGGAGGAGGGATTACTGTATACTACTGTACAAGCAAGTGCAAGATGGAGTTTTCAAACAGAAGGGGCCAAGAGAAACAGTCCATTCTGTGTTGGGTACATACAGGAAGACACATAACAAGAAGACTTGACCAGCAAAAAAAAACATTAGAGTTAAAGTCAGGTTCAACCATTGAATCCTGTTTCATTAAGTCTTACAGCTGGTGACGTTTGTTTAGGTACTCGATTTGACACAAACTCTTAACCTTAACGTCAACCATGAAGATATACCTTACCAGACATTTAAGGATTTTGGAGATGGTTACACTTTTCATGACAAAAAAGGAAAATGTAACTTATGACATAAGGAAAATAACAGGGTAATAACAGAGATTTTGGATTTTGAAAATTGGAGTCACAATCAGAGCAATGAATCCTTGCCCTTTTCCCTATTTTGCAACCAACCAACACACACTAATTTAGCAAATGTTGGATTTGCTAAAAACATAAGCCTGCAATATATGAAATATGCTGATATGCTCTGGTAATTTTCAAAAGCAACAGTTTTGTTACACTGTTGCAGTTGACCTTGGTCAACACTGAACTGACAAACATTTAATGAACTTGTGCACTACAAGCCAGTTCTCTATCACTGTGAGTAGAATTTACATAAATTCTTCCTTGCAACACGGCCATAGTTCAGCCTTAAGTTTCCCCGTGTCCATTTCTTCTTTGAAAAATGCATTTTTGTGTACAAACAGCTATTTCAATGATGAAGCTTAAGAAATCAAAATACAGATAATGTGTTAGAGACGAGTATCTTCATACCATCCTGCATCCAGTGAGACATTAACAAATTGCATTTGTGCAGTTGTTAACACTAAGTCTTTGAGAACCTAAACACAAAATATCACAAGTTTCTCATGCTATGATGTCAAGTACCACTTTATAGGGCACAGTGTAGTTTTATGGGGAGTAATTACTATCATATTATGCTTATTGGGAAGAGCTGAAAACAGGCATGTGCCGTATAGCATCAAGTAGCACTGATAGCAGAGCGACAAATATTCCACCAAGAAGAGACATTTGCAAGTTCTGATGTCTTTCTAGTCTAGGTTACTGTCAGTGTTAATTGTTTCCCATATATGACTTTGATTTTTTTTTTATTCCTTTATTTCTTAGTTGTCCACTCTGCGTTTTGCAACTAGAATGAAATGTATCCGTACAGATCCAGCTGTGAATGAGCATTATGATCCTGTGGTGAGTGAATTTTCCTGAAATAATACACATATCTTAAAAGGAAGTCTTAAAGCTTGTGCACATCTCTCTCACATCTCAGGTTTAATTGACATGTTTCAATACATGGGTTTATTATTTTTAAACTACTTATGATTGAGAATGACTTTTACTTTCTGTTTATGGATCCCTCATGCACATAAACTGCTCTTCAGTATTTATCATTTTATAAGGCCCTGTAGTACACCAAAAAAATCTCTGCCTTTTTTTTAAGACATGGACATTTGAGGCAACCTTTTCTCCAGTGGCAATAGTTTAATTGCGTTCATTTTCAAATATTTGATACACCCAACACTATAATATTCCCAGTAGGATTTATTAAACCAGAATATATCTCAGAAACTACTTATCTTTCTAAAAGGCCAGAAAGCCAAATCATCTGATGCAGTGTTTTGCTACAGGCTGCTGTGGATGAATGTAGGCCATGTTCTTCCAGGCATGGTAACTGTGAAAACAATTCTGTGAACATGTTGCAGTGGCTGAGCTCAGAGTCCAGTCACCTTTAAAACCACATAAAGTCAGTAAAGCTAAATTTGAGGGTCTTTTGTTATCTACGCCTGTAACCTCTACACAAACACTGTCAAGGCACAAAAGAGTATCCAGGTATAAAGAAGCTGATAATTAAGCTAGGGATGTATATGGGACGAATGAAAGAGTGATGGAAAGTGTGAATGATATCAAGCAAGGAATAAAGGATGAAGTGTTTGAAAAATATGGAGAGTAAAAATTGAGAATGAAAAGGATATGCTTAGTGCCAAACTTGACAATATGAAGCATTCCAAGTGGAACAAATGACAAATGCTACAAACAATAGAAGAAAATTCAGAACATATTAGTGGATACATAGAAAAAAAAAAGAATAGTACTTTTTTCTAATTTTTATGAATTTTGAAACAGATTACAGAGATATCCATTCAAAAATAGGATACAGGAGCAGGTAACATCTGACAGTGAAATAAGACTATATAACCCATCTAAGGTTAGAAATATCAACTGCTTATATTCACATGCACTAAAAAGAAAAGAATAAGCAGGAAACTAAACAGGATAAAAGTATAAGCTGTGTATTCAAAACAATGATGAATAAACAACAGCATAATCAGAAGACATCTATATTCGTCAAACTAATAAATATTTGAAATAATAGAAAAGATAATTAGAACAAAAAGAAAAATTAATAATACAAAGGATAATTGTAAATTGTTTCTAAACAGAATCAATGAGACCTAAGCAAGGTTATAAAAATAACTATATATATATTTATACAAATACACATTATATATATGAGACATAAAGAGACTCATTGGCAATTTTGATGCTTTATCATCATGTTTAGAAAATGAGCTTCTCGGACAGCTGGGGTATTAGAGTACATGTTATGGTCTTAAACTTTAAAAAAATGAAATAACTATGTGCTAGTGCCAACTAGTGCCAAACCTCTCTGCCCATGCTTTCCCTAAAAGCAGTGCAAGTGACAATGAACAATCAACACCTTTTTCAATACAGGTCTTCCATGTAATCATCTGATGGGAACATAAGGATCGTGCCTGTGTGTCAGTGTAAGTGAAAGCCTTGTTGGTAGCATAGTTGGGTGTTAGTTGAGCTTTACTGCTTTGGCTGGGTGAACCTGTTGTGCAAGCTTGAGTAAAATCCAACTCTAGGACTGTTTACACCCCTAACCCTTCAGAGCAATAGTAATGTATTATATTTGTAGTTTCTGGTTGGATTTTCACAGATTTCAAATTAATCAGACCACTGCTGTATGTGGAGGCCTCAAGTTTCACTAGATCAGTATAAGCAAGCCCTCTACATGCATTTCTGGTTTATGGACATGGTTGAACAGACCTACCTGCCAAATGTTTGATCGTTGTAAATGATCTGACGCATAGCTGAAATACTGTCCACTTGTGTTTATTTAAAAAGTACATTAAGGTACATTATGATTGAGCATTACAATGTTGCAAGGCAAATAAATCTCCCAGCACAAATTGAAATTATTTTTTGTATAACAGGAATGATTTGTTATTTTAAACTGTTAACATTAATTGAACAACAATCAGTCATTAACACCCCCACCCTCTAAGTAGATGTCATCATTAAAGACTACACAAATGTCCTCTGTTTATTATGTAAGGCTAATATAGCATGAAATATAGTAATCTATCTACCTATGGAAAGTCAATTTGAGACTGTGACAGCAGTATCTATCCAACTTTTTATATGTACATAAAGTGAAAAGACTAATATCATAAAGTAGATATCTGTCAATCTACCATTAAAAGTTAGAATTTGCAATATGAATATAACTAGGTCTGCTATTCGCTTATTTAATATATTACTACTTACCTACTTTGCAGATACTGGAAGTCTGGCCATCAGCCCAATAAAAAAATAAAAACACAAAAAAGATAAAAACTGTGGTACAGTAATAGCTTCAGGGGAGTTTGACCAATTTTTACAAAGAAATTAGCAAATTATTTAGCCTTTCATATGTGTACATCACATTTTTACAGACCTTATAGTAAAAGACTTTCTGATGGCTTCTTCAGTGGCTTCTTCTAAAATTGTGGCTTCTTCTAAAATTATTGAATCAAGAAGTGGAATTCTTAGCATATCTGTCATTTTATTGTTTTATTTTAATGAATTTTAAAAGTTCATGTCTGTTTTTGACACAAATTAATAGCAAACACACAACAAATGCATTTTATATTGTAATACAAGTACCACATTTCAAGACACACAAATTCTTTTTCTAAAAGTATACACACATTCACACATTTTACGCTTTTAGATGTCTCTGAATTACTTATGGATTTCTGTCCCCAGCTCCAAGTGAAGAAGCTTGAAAAAGACATCCTGTTGTTAAAGCAGGAACTGACCATGCATGACACTCTGGTGAGTCTGCTTCTTTCACATCTTACTTAAAGGTCTCCAGCTCCTTCAGATCTTCCACAGTGTAAGGGGACCCTTTTTGGCTGTACTGTACTGACTGCCTACCATATGTGGATCCTGTACAATATACAGTACTGTATATCTCACAGCAAATGGGTCTGTTTTAAACTTTTGCCTTTAAAGCATTGCATTATTACAGCTCGGTATAGTCAGGTACTGCACTTTAATGTAGTACTATTTAAGAATAAATTATGCTCATTACTAAGGAATATCCCATCTCTTTAATTTTAATCCTAAAGTGGGAAACAGCAATTGAAAGGGGCAGCATACATAATACACTAAAATCTAACAGGAAGCTATACTATATTGTATTTTATTAAAATTAAATTTTAGCAGGATTTGATTATTGATGTGTTAATGTGATGTGAACATGTGTTGTGATTCAGCAGGATCTGATTCAATAACAGTCCTAATTTGCTTTATTTTTTTAATACTTGGACAACTAAAAAATATGTTTGTGATATTGCTTTGTCTTTAGCTTTTACAAACATGCAAGGGAGGAGAAGGTGAGCTGTGGCAACATAATTGTGAAAATAGGCAACTTTACTTTTGAAATATGGTGCAAAAAGGGTTGAAAGATTTAGAACCACAAGCCCCAATAGACAGAGCTATGCTATTCCTAAACTCTTCTAAAACAGCCAAATAAAATAATTTCCAAAGTAGACAGTTTCTGCATAATATTGCACAATTTAATCATTTTTCACCCTGACTTGATTGAATGTCATAAGCCTGCAGTAATTTTTTAGTACTTCTGCCAAAACAAATGTGTCTTTCTTTGCAAAATAAACTGCCATCTAAACTTGAAAGCACTTACCTAAACATGCCTCAATGTTTAACTTCATATTTCTCATAGAATAACCGCAGCCAAGTGCCATATGAAGCCTTGAGTGAGAGCCAGATAGCTGAAATTAACAAACAGGTCCGCAAATACCTGGAGGGTGCTATTGATGAGATAGAGGTAAGTAGCACAGCCATTTCCAGCTCACAACTGTGTGCATTTCAAAGGAGACATGAAAATTGTTTAGTTAAGAAGTATCAAGACTAAAGCATATTGTTTCCTTTACTTTGTAATTTGATTTGTGTTTTGAGAAGATAGAGTGTTTAATTCATTTACTTTCATGCTTTAAAATCTTTGATATGTTTATTTAAAACAGACAAGACCTGCCATAATCCTGATGTATTTGGAGTACTTGAAACTCATCCCGCTCTATTTTTTCAGCATTTGTCTACTCAGACTTGCCACTGACGATTAGATTTGTGAATCCTAACTTAGAATAAGTTGGGCATAGTCAGTTTCTACCTGGCACATACATGTTACCCTCTGAACTTTTGCGAATCCAGATAATATTGTAATTTTATTATATCTTAACCATAAATCATTTTGGCAGTTTTTTTCTCTTCAGAACTCAGCAACACTTAAAATCTCAGTTAGGGTCAAAAAAGACAAGGGTAAAAAACAGAAAAAAAAATCAATTAAAACAATAATAAAAATACCAAGTGAGTGATGCCAAGAGAAGTAGTAAAGTAGTGGGGGTATATTATTATACCAGACAAAATGGGCAACCCGTGTATCAAGTAAAAAAGCATGACGACTATATTAATTACTTAGATTTTAACCCATCTTAGACAGGTAGCACAACTACTTAACATTTTTATTAACATTAATAAAAATATACCTCTGGTCAAAAGTTTGAGAACACCTTAGTTTTTCCAGCTTTTCTTCAAACTGGTAGTGTATATTACAATAATATTTTATTAAAACTACTGGATGTTTATTATATTTTATTACACAGCTTTAAGATTCCAAATTATCATGCACAGAAGAACACTTATTACAAAAAACATACACAACTATAAAAATACCAATTATAAATGTTAGGTTAAAAATTCAGAAATAATGTGTTTAACATAGTATAGGTTACTTCTTCAATTTGGAGTTAAGAAGAGTGCATTGTACCTGGTTTGAAATTTCTGTTTGAATTTGTGATGACTGAAGTTTTAAACATTCTCAAATATAATTGGACAGTTTCTGGCAAAAAACAAACTCATAAACAAATCAAGCAGATGTGATCAAACTTGGCAGAGTTACAACCTTGAAAATGCCAGAATCCTATTGATTTTAGACAAAATCATTTCCTACTAATCTCCATTTTACTGTGGTTCAGTAAATGGTCCAGATAAGTGTTGTGGAAGCTGAAAGGCCTACAGATTTTGATTTTGCAACCATTTTTAAAAGATTTTGCTCTCTTTGGCACTGCAACTTAATTTTTTGTAGTAGGTAGGAGTAAAAATATATTGTGGTTATTGGAAATCTTTCTTGAAATTGTCTACTATTTTTGAGAAAATTAGGAAATCATCACTGTTGAAGAGACCTAATACATCCAGTATGTGATACTCCATCCATTTTCAGTCCCCTGTGCGTTTATTCTGTATTTACTTTTGCAGAGTGAACACTGATGTTGGTTTGTAATGTTTTAATTTTGGACCATGATCAAAGATGTATTGCCAACGACAAGAACAGCAATATGGAAAAGGTTGCTGAACCAGATTTTTAATCTGTTTTGTTTAAAACCTTTTTTTTAACTAACAAAAGATTTTTAAGGAAAATAGAAATTTGAACACATGACAGTTTTTAGTTTTTAACAATAACAGATCACTTTTGAAGATCAGGGTAGACATTACCAAATGGAGAATTTCAGAAATATTAAGATAGTATAAAATTTGCTAATACAGTATAATACAGTGGAAACTCGGTTTGCGAGTAACTTGGTTTATGAGTGTTTTGCAAGATGAGCAAAAATTTTTAATAAATTTTGACTTGATAAACAAGCGAGGTCTTACAGTACAAGTAGTATGTATACGCTTTGTCTGCTGAGCGTCATGTGATCACAACTGAGCTGATGGTGGTTCTCTCTCTCGCTGCGGGATTGTGGGCAATCGTCTCCTATTCTCTGTCTGAGTTGGCGTGCCTCACTAATATAGTCAACATCCGTACGAGCGTATAGTGTTTACTACAGCATTAGCATTGTGACTGTGTGTGTGTGTGTGTGTGTGTGTGCGCTCGCGTGTGTGTGTGTGTGTGCTCGCGCGTGCATGTGTGCTGTGACGTGCGAGTCCCCGTCTTGCACACTAAGACACAAAGCTGAGTATCAGTACTTTAGCAACACCAGCTTTATTCAGCTTGAAACAGACACAGCAGTCAGGCAGTGCCCTGCGCATTTGTAATGTTCCTTGTTCCTTGTATCACCCATCGACGGCAGGCGCTTATAGCATGTCCGCGATCTTTTCGGATTCGCTTTTACGGAGAACTGCTACAGCGCTGGGAGAATGCGATTGCTTTGGGACGCTCTTCCACGTGTTGTCCCGTTGGGTAGAATCCCACAACAGTTTAGAAATTCACTCACACCAGTCATGATTCTTTTCAAAGGTAAAGTGCAGGTTAATTTGTTTTATGTATTTTTACTTTATATTTTGTATTAATCATTTTTATATGAATAGTTTTGGGTGGTGGAACAAATCATCTGAGTTTCCATTATTTCTTATGGGGAAATTCACTTTGATATACAAGTGATTTGCACTACGAGCACGTTTCTGGAACGAATTATGCTCGCAAACCGAGGTTCCACCGTATATGGAACAGTTTGAAATTGAGTTGAGTATATGTAGAGTATGTTTTTAAATACAGGCAAACAACTCCAATTTATATTTGAACTCCTAGAGTAAATTGTGTTTTTGTAAGGAAAAATGATTATGAACTGAGTAGGGCTGAAATTCTTGACAGACAGGATACTGCACCTCACAAGTATAAATATGTCACCTCACTGTTTTTTATTTCAAAACTGTATATCCAAAATATATAGGACTACACAAAGGTGGCAGGATGTAAGTTAGCAACGATGCAAACATTAACTTTGCAGTTAACATTTGTTTCTGCTTTCAGATTATTAATATACGACAAATTCAGGAGGTGTTTGCTCAGTTTAAGGCGGTTTTACTGTAAGTACCACTCCAATAAAGTATTACACTAATCTATTTGTTAAATCTATTTTAGATATAGTGAGCTGTGGCTGACATAGTTTGTTAGGCACAGTGATGACATAGTGTAGTATAGCACTGTGTGTGTGCTTGCTGATCCTCACCAAAGTGCTTCTTCCAATTGAAGATGTGAAGATGAAAATGCACTGTAATGCTTTGTGGATGGTTTAGGCAGGTTTGAATAATAAATAATCTGTAAGGGTAAGATTTATGGATGTTATCAGGATAGATAGATAGATAGATACTTTATTAATCCCAAGAGGAAATTCACAAATATAGATAGATAGATAGATAGATAGATAGATAGATAGATAGATAGATAGATAGATAGATAGATAGATAGATAGATAGATAGATAGATAGATAGGACATACAGACTTTGGGATGTTGGGTTTTTAGAGAAGACCATTAAATAAATAAATATATATACACACACAAACACACTGTGGCCTGAATGCAGAGCAGAATAACTATAAAGTAAGTTAGTTTTTCAGAACTTCAGCAACGCATTCTTCTGTAAACCTTGAATGGACACAATATAAAACTAAATCATATCTACTGGTTTATGCACTTGAGAAAGAATGATCAGTACAGCTTCAGTTTAATGCCACTTAATTTACTGAAATGTCAATACTTTTACATGGTATAAATCACATTCAAAAATACTGATCGGGAGTGTTTTCAACAACTAACATAAAACAAATAGGTTTTTTTTTTCTAGCCAATTCTACATCATCATTTGCAAATTATCAGCCCACAGAGTAAAAGAGTGGCAGACATTATGCTTTTTTTTCTTACTGTCTTCTAGCCTTCATGAGCAAGACGTTGAAGCCAGGCTGCTCCAGAAGTACAGCACCGCAGACCGCATCGATAGCGGAGTAACTGAAGGGGCTATGAAGGTGATTCTTGATAGTATGCTGTCATAAACTTTCTTTATATTCATGCATTTAAAAAAAGTAAAGATGTACAATGCATTCTTTAGTTTAATGTTAGAATGCTGAATACAAAATGCATAATGCTATATGTTTTCTGCAGAGCTGTACCTATAGATATCTATTCGTTCATTTTTGAAACCTTCCTAATGCAAGTTTAAGGGGAGAGGGGACTGCAGCCTACACTGTAATGGTCTTCATCGATACATCCATCCATCTGTTATCAAACTCACTTAGCCCAGTTAAGAATTAAGTGTGCTTGGGCCTATTGTTGAGTGCAAGTCTGCATCCTTCTACAAAACATACTCTACTTATTTACCCAGCAGAATCCTGTCTCTCTATGTTTGTGTATTTCATCATGCATAAGCTAACCAATTAAAACAAGAAAGCCGTTTTTTATTTACCTTGAGAAAAGTTTGTATAAGATGGTAATTAAGGGGATATACATATACATTGAAGACAATAATGAGAAAGCACTTTTTAAAACAAATAACTTGTAGAGTAAACAATTACGTGGGGACCCTGACAGCTTTTTAAAATGTTTGCATGAGATATTAGAACAACTTAATCATTTGCAAACCAAATGAAATGTACTAAATTGTCTCCTCTCATTTGTCAAATACCCCGTTACACCCCACATCGCCATTATTTGTCTTCTGCTTCTTTCTTTTCATCTTTTCCCACTTCTGTGTGGGGTTGATGTGCTTGATCAGCATTCTCCATACAGCTCGCTTCTACGCTACCTCCCCAATCAAGCCTCTTTCCTTCAAATCTTCTTTAACTTTATCGATCCACATCCATCGTGGACTTCCTCACTTTCTCTTCTCTTTTACTTCCACTCCCATCACTCTTTTGCCCATGTATTCATTGTCTCTCTATGTAACATATCCATACAACTGCATCCTACTTTCCGGTACTTTCTTAGATATCTTTCTCACTTTTGTTGTTCCTCTGATTGTCTCATTTCTTATTCTATACTTTCCTGGAACTCCACATACTTGACATTCTCTTTTCTGCCACATCTAACTTCTTTTCTTGTGCTCCATAAATCATTGTTGGTCGTACAAAACATCCCTTTAATCTGCGCCTTAATACTCCTGAATACGTCTTCAAATTGTTCCATCCATATTGTACTCTATTGGTATCTCTACATCTAATTTTCCATCTTGGCTACCACTGACCCGAGATGTATGCATTGATAAACTCTTTTCAATAGCTCTCCCTGCATCCTAACCTCTGAATCCTGATTATCGTTAAACCTCATATATTCTGTCTTCTTTCTAATTATCTTCAATCCCCGATCTTCCAAAAGCCCTTCTCCATTCTTTCATAGTGAAACATAACTCAATATTTACCTCTCATTTATTATTTAACACACATATTCTTTCAGATTGGACCACCAGTAGACACCACTGGAGAATTAGATGGGCAAGGTTTTGGAGTTGGACTTGCACCCTCTTCAGCTAGACCTTTAAATTCCAATCTTTCATCTGCCAGGAAGATCAAAGTGAAGAAAACTAAAGATTATCTTAGGTAAGTACTTAGGTAATTACTACTGCCAAAGTGAAACATTCAGGGCCTTGTAACATCATACCAGTGCAGAGACACACACAAAAACAAAATAAATAATAATAATAATTAATTACGTTTATATAGCACTTTTCTCCCTACTCAAAGCGCTCCATTGAGTGGGAAGTCACTTTAACCACCACTAATGTGTAGCATCCACCTGGATGATGTGCAAGCAGACATTTTTGCACCAGTACACACATCACACATTAGCTGTTAGGTGATTTAATATCTAATTAAACAACAAAAGGGTATTTTCAAAGTGGAGCATATGATATTTTATTTATCTGGACTTTCAGAAAGTATTTGACAAAGTGCCACAAACTAAAAGAAGTGGGAGTTCAGGCTCAGACACAGGAAGCAGAGGGTTATGTTAAAAGGATCCCTATCAGAACTGGCTGATGTCCAGAGTGGTCTTCCACAGGAGTCAGTGCTAGGTCCACTGCTACTTTTTATATATACAGTATATATAAATGATTTGGACAGGAGTATCAGTGACAAGCTGGTTAAATTTGCAGATGATACCAACAAAGGTGGATTATCTAATAATCTGGAATCCACTGAATCATTACAGAGGGACTTGGAGAGCATACATGCTTGGGCACATTTGTGTAAGATGAAATTCAATGTCAGGAAATGTAAAATATTACAAGTAGGAAGCACAGTTAAAATGTTAGATTTGAATGCACAATGGGAGGTATGAAAATCTAAAGTACACTTTAAGAGAAGGATTTAGGAATCGTAGTGGACCCTATGCTATCAAATTGCAGGCAGTGTTCAGAAGCCATTAAGAAGGCTAACAAGAATGTCAGATTATGTAGCGCTCTGATGTGTAGAGTTCATGTCCAAAGAGGTTCTGCTCAAGCTTTATGACACACTGGTGAGGCCTCAACTGGAGTACTGTGTGCAGTTTTGGTCTCCAGGCTACAAAAAGGACATAGCAGCACTAGAAAAGATTCAGAGAAGAGCGACTAGGCTGATTCCAGGTCTAAAGGGGGATAAATTATGAGGAAGGATTGAAAGAGCTGAGCCTTTTTAGTTTAAGCAAAAGAAGATTAAGAGTTGACATTCTTCTTTAGAAGATTTAAGTGGTTGTGATTGGCAAGCTTTTTTTGGGCTTAATGGCCTATTTTTGTCTAGATTGTTCTAATGTTCATGTGGCAAAATTTGGTGTAGATTTTCCGATTCATAATCCTATTTTAAAATATGTTAACAGACAATATTATGGATGTTAGCTAGTTATGTGATTGAATGTTTCAAGATGATAATATGCTGTGCAGTGTTGTATTCTGATAATTTGGACCATTAATAGCCCAAGCAGAAAGGATGAGACTGGCAGTCTACCAGCAGGGAAGGACTTGGAGTCAATCTCCCCATCCAAGATAAGTTACCAACTCCCATCAACAAAAGACGCTGAAGCCAGAGAACAGGAGGTGAAAAGCATGGTGTCACATAGGCCAGATTCCACTGGCAAAGAGGAGCCAAGTCTCCCTAGGTAAGACTGGTAACCTTAAACACATTCACTTCATTTATGGCATGATTCACTCAACAATATAAAGGAGAGTTTTAAAACAGCTGCTATCTGCAGTCTGGCTCATAAGAGTGGGTCCAGCTCAAGAGCTACTGCATGATCACAGTGTCTGTATGTGAGATTGCACAGATATAAAACCAACTTTCTTCTTTTAATATAGCTCCCCCCCATCTAAAGTTGATGCCTTTGAGGATTTTAAGTTGGATTCTGGGAGTGAGATTAACCGTATCTTCGAGCAGAATAAAGCAATTTTACTGGAAAAAAGGAGAAACGTTAGACAGCTTGTTGAAGGAATTAACATCTTTAAAAAGGAAATTGACAACACCAAGCTGGCCTTACAAGTTAAGGAGCAGGAGCGTGAGCAACAGGGTAAGCCGTCATTGAATCATACATTGATGATGCAGTCTAATTCAGTTTGTATTCAAGTTATAATCATTAAGGTCATTCTTGTCATTTTTTATTATGATAGAAATGAGGTTTATAAGTTACATGGCCACCACCACCCATAAAATTAAATTCAGACCATTTTGAGATCTCTGTAATCCAATCACAAATACATTTCCAAATATCTTAAAATAGTTAGGAAGTCCCATTCAAAACACAGGCAATTTTCTAGGAAGTCATTTTGAAGTGTGTTGAATTGCATTTCGGATATCTCTAAATGCATTTGAGACATCTTGGAATGGATGTATTTTCAGACATCTGTAATTCATTTTAAGATAAAGTATATTTTCAAATATCTTAAAAATGCAGAGATATATCTCTAAGTGTTAATTCAGTTTGTGTACTTGTTCCGAGTTTTGTAGTCTGCTTCATATAAATCACAGTTTTGCTCTCAATTCAAAAAATTGTTTAGCCTCATGTTTTTACCTTCCTCATCTTGGAGACATTGTAATCTGTGGCAAAATGCCTGCACCCTGGAGAGAGCTGTCCTCCCTCCATCTCTCTTCTAGCATGCAGTAGGCAAAATTTCTTGATTTTCTCAGTCAATCCCTAGCAAGACTCTATTTGTAATCCAAACAACTGTTTGTCTGCTAGGACAACAACATTTGGGTCTTGTTTCTAATATATAATATTGCTTGGAAATTAAGGTACTATATACAGTGGGGGAAATAAATATTTGATCCCCTGCTGAATTTGTAATTTCGCTCACTTACAAAGAAATGAACAGTCTGTAATTTTTATGGTAGTTTAATTTTAATGACGTGAGACAGAATATCAACCAAAAATCCAGAAAAAAAACATATTACATAAAAGTTATAAATTGATTTGCATATCATTGAGAGAAATAAGTATTTGATCCCCTACAACCCAGCCAGAATTCTGGCTCCCACAGATTGGCTGTGTGCCCATGTGGCACACAGATTACAATTAATCTATCAGTCAATCCATTACAGATATTCCTGATCTCAACTCATTATGTGTATAAAGCACACCTGTCCACAGAATCAACCTCTTCCATTCTAAGCAAGAAGGTTGGTAAGAAGGTGACAACTGTTGGTGCGATTATTCGGAAATGGAAGAAATATAAAATGACCATAATTTTATATTTCTTCCATTTCTGAATAATCGCACCAACAGTTGTCACCTTCTCACCAACCTTCTTGCTGATGGTCTTGTAGCCCATTCCAGCCTTGTGCAGGTCTACAATCTTGTTCCTGACGTTTTTTGGCAGCTCTCTGGTCTTGCCCATAGTGGTGGAGAGGTTGAACTGGGGAGGTTTGGCAAATGTTTTGTCTGATGCTATATTTACTTAAAATGCAGTATATTGAGGATAACAGGATTTTTTTTCTCCTGTGACAACATGTATATGTGAATGCTGTACAGTTTTTACACATTTGACTTGATTTCTACTAGCAGGTTTTTCTCCAGCAGAGGACCCTGGGTATGTAAAATATTAGTCACAATGAAACTCCATTCTCTTTGTAGGGCTTTTTAAACAAAATTGAAACCTTTGTGCTTGGTCTTGAAACTTGCGCTTCCATTGCCAGTCCTATCAGCTGTTTTAACATTTTTATTGCCCTCCAAAAAGCAGGACCCCTAAGAAGGATTTCTCTCTCAATTCTCTGTAGGGCAATACATAAATGAAGAAGGCGATACCATAATTGATGAAGAGGAGTTTCAACTCATCTTGAAGTTGAAGGATTTGAAGGCCTCCTACCGTACTCATTATGACCAGCTGTTCAGCCTCCGAACTGAGGTTCAGTACTGCCAGCACCTAGTAGATCAGTGTCGGATTCGACTGCTTTCAGGTATTGTCTGATTCTCATCCTGCAATTACATATGTTGCTTTATTGGACACCATATTCCTGCTCTAATCCTTGCACATAAAGCATCTGAGAGTACAAATTAGGTCTTAAGGACACAAATCTTTCTGCCTTTGATAAAAGCGAACACATTTACTAGCTGTGTTCAACAGTTTACTTCAGAATCCTTTTCATTTTTTGGATTGATAAAAATAAAATGTACTTTTAACAATGAGTTTTAAAGTACACATTCAAAATACACTGAAGACAGCTACAAAACACTCATTTGCAGTTATGACTAATACAATAAAAAAATAATATTTTGACTTGAATTTAAGTACATAGTATCTCAAGTTAGCACCATCTTCATTGATACCTTGGTCTTGGTCTTTTAAATAAAACCTTAATGCTAGCTCTCAAATAAGGTACATCTGTGTCATAAACAGGTGGCGCAGTGGTAGTGCTGCTGCTTTGCAGTAAGGAGACTGTGGAAGATTGTGGGTTCGCTTCCCGGTTCCTCCCTGTGTGGATAGCGCTTTGAGTACTGAGAAAAGTGCTATATAAATGTAATGAATTATTATCTCTATATATAATCTTCATTTGGATCTTGACCTTTGTTTGTCCGCGAATGAATTAGAAGAAGAAGCACTAGATGGCAGTAGAGAGACAGCTAAAACATAGACATTGCATTAAGAATCTCCTCCAGGCTTATAGTACTGAAGACTGTAGTACTCCAGTCACACCTCAAAACACAGACATTCAAACTAAACTAATTGTTGTGCTTTAAATTAACTAATCTTTATATATAATCTTCATTTGGATCTTGATCTTTGTTTGTCTGCGAATTCCACACATGCGTAGACCACCTTCCAGTTTAGTACGTTGTTGTTACTCACGGATGTCAACAATGTGCCGGAATAACGAAAGGGGTGGTGGACAGTGTTACGCTGGTTAGCTCCTGAGGCCTGGTTAGAGAATGAGATTGCCGAAGATAAAAGGTACGTGCCTACGTAACATATGAATGAAAGAAAGACAGTGGGTAAAATGAATGACAACGTAACAGCACATTCTGGAAATTATTATTGTTATGTTGTAGCCAGCGAGTGCTGCGCGTCTCACAGTTGTACCCTGGCTTGCTCACATGTCAGTGAAGTGATCCCTATTTATGCTTTAAAGAGCCTGGATATCTATGTGTCCCCCTTTTATAACCATTGCTCCGTGTATATTGCCTTACTCTTTGGATTGCCACAAAGCAACCTGCGAGTTTGGAGAAAGGTTGAGAAGAGATCGTGAGAGGAAATGACAGCGTTGTGAAAACGAGACGGACTGTGAACGGAGAGAAGCAGAAATGCTCCTCCACCACCACATAATTACTATTTGGACAGTGATTCCGAGTAGGCCGTTCCTATCGAATCAATGTCCAAGGGTTTTGTTTTGTAATTTTGTTTCCCTTATAAAAAACCATAATGTTGTGCGACGAAGGGCCCAGTTCACGATTGGCAGCCGCGTTTAAACAGGGAGCCCTTCACAGACAACTTTAACACGCGCAACATATTTGGGCGCACATGGCTAGTTGTCATATAGTTTCTGTTATGGGCCAAACAATTGTATAATCATAACCAATATTTTTACTTGCTATATTTAAAACTCTTACATTAAATTTCATCTGCCAAAAATAAGTCTTCCCCTGTATTCTGTCCAGGTTAATCTGTATCATTCTCCATCTTGTGTCATGTGCAAACGTAACCAGATTTATACGTTTTATTTAGTTTACGTTTGTCCATATGAAGACGAGGGATGTTCTGGAAATGATGCATTTTGTGTGTTATTTTTTCCATGCAATGAGTACAAGCTATTTTCTCTGCACAGAATCTCCTAAAGTCCACCAGGGGTGAATATACAGTGCAAGATCTGCTTCTTCAAATATTTATAACATAGTTTTCCTGTCAGTTATCATCAAATCAGATGAAGGAGCAGGATATAGCACTATAAGCAACCCAACTTCTGTAGAAACCCCCCCTCCATGCCTGATAGTTTATCCGATTGAACCTTATCATCTTAAAATAAAACTAAACTATGAAACCAGTAAAATAAATGGCTGATCAGCATTTCATTTTTAAGGATTCCTGAATGTTTTCAAAAGGTTTCGTCCCACATCTGCACCAAGCTAACTTGAGTCCTGAGCAAAATATACTCTGCAGATCATTTAGCAATACATACCTCTAAGCAGCAATCAAGTGCCATATGCATTCAATAAAGTTTTTCCCCAGAGATCATGACTGAATGTCTTGAGAGATGAAATTTACACAATGTATTTGGTTGTTTGATTTTTTTCGTCACTTGTTAGGCTTTATGCCCCCTGTGAATGTCAACTTAGTTTGTCCACTGAGCAAAGAGTCAGATATGAGATGCCGGACTTATGGCGGTCAAGCAGTTAAACATTTAAACATCTCTCGCATTAAGCAAATTGCAGCCTGCTTTCTTTCTTAAAATCAGCACGTGGAAAATAATTGCCAAAAGTGTGATATCCTTTTGTCTTTTTAATAGGCTGTACATTTTTAAGTGACCTGTGAACGCTGGTGATGGCATTTTTTAGCTGCCTCAACCAACATAGTTTCACACCGATGTAGGTACAGCTTCCATTGTGATAAGAGCATGTCTGTCTGTTTGCAGCTTCATTGACTCCTATGTTGGTTGAGACTGTTTAAAACTAAAAGTGTCCCTTAAAGATAGATGATGAAATATTTGTAGCAACTGAAAAAGAAACTTTTTAAAGTTTCTCAGATCAATCAATTGTTCTTGCCTACAGCAGCGAAACTCCGTCTTGCATGAGAATGAATTAGGGACTTGTGAGACCACCACAGTGATGTGGATCTTTAAAACAAATCAATAAAGGTTCAAGTTTATAGAAAAGTCAAAGAGCATTGGACTTGGGAGAGTTAATATCAAAATATCTTTCATTGGCTGCCGGGTGCATGGGTCCTGATAACCACAACATGTTTAAACAAAAAACTTGCCATATTGAAGATATGACACAGGAGAGCAGAACAATTGAGCACTTTAATGGCTGTAAAACAGTGAAGAACGTGAGAACTGTATTTTGTCACACTTTCCAGTTGAATTAATTGGTGGTTAATTCAGCCAACTTGAACATTCTAATGAATAAAACGGACACACTAAGGTATTTGTCAGTTTGCTGCATTATAGCTTAAGAAAACTGTAATAATCCATTTTGACACAGTCTAAAAATTATTAGCACAGAGTATCATTTTAACAGGCAATGTCGGCCATCACGTTTGGGTTTATCAATTATTTGCACCCCCATTAGGTCAGAAACTTTAGACATCGCTGATCCACATGCTTTACCTGTGCTTAAAAACACCAGCAGTCCCAAAACTGATTCTGGAGGGGTCCCGGTTTTAAAATCACCTAATTTTTACAAATATTCCTTGGACTGTGATCCTTTGCTACATCCTGTTAGGACAATTTTGCACCCACCTACACAATGCACCTTCAATTCCGACTTTGTTTTGTTCCTTCCTTTCTAGTCTCTCTTGAAGTACTTCATCAGAAGCTTTTTTATAAATATGGTATTCACCCCTCTGATTAAATGCTTGCTTTGCTTCCTCTTATAGCAGTTTGGTAAAACATAACTATCTCTGCTTAAACCAGTCTGGAGTGTTCACTAATACACTTGTACGTGGTACGTATTGCTCAAGCTTGCTACCAATAATTGCTACCAGCAAATTCCTTACAGAACATTTTAAGATAACTGGTCTATTTAATATAAAAGAATCAACCCAATAACTTTTATTATTTTATTATGATGAAATAAAATTTGATAGCTTCCAGTCTTTATGAATATCTTCAGTATGACTTCTTTTAATATATAAAAAAAAATCCATTTGGAAATTTTTCACTACATGCAGAAAACCAACATACCGTGCACCGTGATTATGAGTTCTTTCCATCAATCAGGATTCTTCCTGTGAAGCCCCCATGCATTAGCTTCCACAAACCTGATCCCTGGGCATCTGTAATTAAAACTGATTAGATAAGTAGGTGAGAGACTTAGAAAAAGACAAAAAGCATATCCTAAAACAGAACTTATATACTATCGGTCAAAAGTTTTACAACACCTCCGTTTTTTTTCAAATGTGTTCAGTAGAAATGCAAATTTGAAGAAAAACTGGGGTATTCTAAAACTTTTCACCGATAGTGTATTTTATTTCAGCAAGTGCCAGTTATTTACAAAAGTGTTAAGCAATTACACAGTTCAAATAAAGAAAGCAAAAATCAAAAACAAGTGAATATGCAAAGTATTTACATTGGATACAAAAAAAAATCTGAGTAATGTTGAAAAAGAAAAACAAATGATCTTCTTCCTCATTCAGTGGGATGAAATCAGGAAGGATCTTCTATCCTAGAATCAAAAAAGAAAAAAAAAATGAAAAAGTGAAAAACCAGACACAAAAAATATACACCACTAACAATCCAGAGAACTCAATGAGCTCACAATTAATTCACAAAGAAAGCACACAACTCATCACTGCACCTAACTCACCCTGCAGCTCCTTGCCTTAAGACAAGACGGCCAAAAGACGACATCTGGTGGTTGCTCTTCTATATTATATGCAGAGTGAGGTTTACCTGGTCAATCCTAGGACATATCTACTAGTCTCAGTGAACTGCCAAAAACCCACCTCAGGTTGCACTCTGAGCAGATGAATGCCCTTAATATCTTCCTTTCAGGTGTGCATACATGCAAACGACCCCTAGTCTCAGGCAAACGTTTCCTGAGCTTCTCTCTGGCTAGAGTTCACGCCGCTTGGGGCATGCGGTGCTTCAATTTGCCACCCTCCAACATATCTGATTATGTTAATCTATTTAAATAGAAAATTAAAATGATGTATAGAGAAAAATTAAGATACATTTTACATAGATTCATTCATATATAGAGAAACAGCAATAAATTTTCAAATATAATTATTTACAAGCATCAACTAGACAAGAATATAGTATAGACACACTGATAGGCCCTGTTCTAATATAATTATGCTGTGATAATAGGGTGGTGCCTTATAACTATTTACAAAAAGGGGAAAGAAGGCTATAAACAGTTAAATAACCAATGGTAAACTAAATATTGTGACGAGGCCCATCACGCTTCTGCTTTGCAGTACTGCAGTACATACAGTGTGACCACTCATATTTTTCATGCCCATGCATTGCTGCCAGCACCCTCAGATTTGCTCGTACCACCTCTTTTACAGCACTTCTCTGCTGCTTTAACTTGAGGGACAAAGTATTGCACAGACTTCAGCTGTATA
This sequence comes from Erpetoichthys calabaricus, assembly GCF_900747795.2. Classification (NCBI taxonomy): domain Eukaryota; kingdom Metazoa; phylum Chordata; class Cladistia; order Polypteriformes; family Polypteridae; genus Erpetoichthys; species Erpetoichthys calabaricus. The sequence continues at coordinate 192,678,514 of NC_041399.2, forward strand.
AGCTATTACTGTTTCCATTAGCTTTAAAGCCTTATTTGACCATACAGAACTCTCACATTACTGTTTTTGTCTGAGTTTTTTGAAGCATTTGAAAACTCCAAGAAACCTGAAAGTTATTCTTGCATCTTACCTTCACAGAATTCGACAGCTGGTATAATGAAACATTCCTAATCCCAGAGGACATCCAGAGAGCTGTGAAAACATGTGGCCCCCTCAGGCCAGGAATGCTGCCCATCAACAGAATACTGGCTTTGGCAAGTACTGGTCCAAGATATTTTATTTTTACATTAGAAAAGTGGCATGCAGACAGAAAGTAAGAAAGGTCTTCGTTAGTACACATCAAGCAATTTTAATAACAAACAATACAGCTGGTTTTATAAAGAGTGATAACAGGACACCAAAACAGTGTCATTCAGAGCATGCAGTAAATACTGCTACATCATCAAAACGTGAACCTTTTTATATATATTGTAATAAATCTCAATTTGTAAAATCAGCAAACTGAGCTAAATCAAATCAAATCCAGTAATTATCAGCTTAGCCGAGGCTATATTAGCAAGTGCTTTTACTTGATACTGAGTGAATTTTGACTGCTCACCCCATGCATCTCGCTGCAATCTTTACAAACCCACTAGACTGGGTATGCCAAATTAGTTTTATTATTTTGTGGACACCTATGAAACACAATTGGGTTATGTTTCTTTTGTTTTTGCCAATTAGAGTCCAGGCAGGTGAAGTGACTTGCTCATAGTCCACACAGTGTCACTAGTGGGATTTGGACCAACAACTTCAGTGTTTGAAATCCAAGGTTCAAAGCTTTAACCACTATGACAAACTCCCTGCCCTCACAAATTTAGGGAGCTGGCAGAGTGTCACTTAAGAGGACTACAGTGTTAGAATCTAAAACTAATTCAGGATCACAGGGTGCTACTCCAGGAGAAATGGCAAAAAGCGTGGATGGGGTGCTGGAACAAAGAACTTTAGCTCAGTGAAGTTTATTTAGAAAATACTACCTGCAAAAATAAAGCAGCACCCAGCACATCCATGATGGATAACCCTGCTACTCCCAACATGTCAAAGATAGACACAGTCAGGTTTGTTTATTATTATTTATTCATGTTTTATCAAGCACATTTGGGTCACTTACACTTAGTGCCCAAAATCCAAAGATTTGGGTTGGCAAACACAGGAGTAACTCCAAAAAGACCAAAGACTAAATACTCCAATCCAACCTCCTTTAAACTGACATTGCCATATTCATGTTAGCTAATGGGGGTCCTCACTTCCTGGACTGCTGTTTCTGTCATTGTATTCCTTTCTCTAATTAACTGGAATATCACAGTTAAATTTTCATCCATAACATTTATTTTTATTGCACATTTTTATGTAAAACTATAGCCATGCAGTAAGTGAAAATTGCAATATAATTACAACAAACAAAAAGTTAGAATGGAAAAATCCCTAATAAAGGTGAATATAAACTACTGTTGAATTCTCAGAATTTGTGGGTCTCTGATGGTTCAAATGGCAAAAATCAGTGTCTGATTTGATAACAAACATTACGTAGATGTGGCAGTGTTAAAACACAGTTGAAATGCAAGATGATTTACTTTTGTGTGTTGACATGCAAGTATGAGAAACAAACAAAAAAAAAAAAGTTATTTGCCAACAAACTGCTCTTGTGAGAAAATGCAGTTAGATTAAAGATAAACACCCAGCTGATGATGTAGAGAAGGCCATTGTGAGGTTGTTTGTACCCATGGGTGTCAGCACTTATCATGCTGCTTGTGTGCTGTTCCTATTCTTCTAGAGCTGAATGCCCCGTTTTCGTTTTTTCAAAGTGATACCAGGTTTGCTCTGTGTGTGTTTGGTATTGACCTGTTTTTCCAGTGGGTCTTCTCCTTCTCCCTGTGTTCCATTTTTGAACCACTTGCTTACTTACCTTGTTGTTGTGTTTGACTTTATTGAATATGCATCTGTCTGTACTACAATATTGTCTTTAATGGCTACTGTTCAGTGAGTAGTTTACCGTAGATGCCAGAAGTTGAAGACAGTGAAGATCCAGCACAGAATGTTGATGTTAGTTTCTAATTGATATTCTAGTTTTTGGCAGTACATGCAGTAAATGTTAAGGCTATCATGCATCCGAAAACTAAGATAATTAAAGAGTGGATTAAATCATGGAGCATTAAAATTAAAGAATAATGCATTTCCCTACTGCTCCTTCATTTCTGTTAATTCTTTTAAGACTGATTTCTGTAAGACCTGCAGCCTTTTTGAGTTGAATAAAGACATTATGGTGAACATGGAAGAGGGCCTGATGCTGGAGTGACAGACCTGTGTGAAACAAACGCATTAACACAGACACCAAAGAACCTCCTCCTGCAATATGAGCAAATCATACATTTCTAACGTTTGCATGTCTAGTTCAGGCTAAATGACAAAATGTGGCCAAGTAGACATAGGAGAAGGAATAGTATGCCATGTTACCATGCTGTTCCTAATAAAGGATGTAGTTTGGTTTTAAAAAATGTATTTTCATAAACATGGCTTTGATTTTGGAATTGTTCTAGTTTAATTCATCTCTATTTTTTTCCTGTCTATGGGGACACCAGTGTAGAGCACTCTCTAGATGCCACTTTACTATCCGTAAACTTAAAAAAGCTACTGCTCTGTGCCACACCCATGGCTTTTTCTTGCTCTAATAAGGAATCATCTTGGTCCCAAATACCTCACTGTACATAATGGATCTATTGGTCTTATGGTCATCTGGGTGACAAGTAAATATGCTGCCTACCTGCAAGTGAACTGGAGAAACACTACCAACGTCTCTTTCTGGACACAGAATCAGTGTCAGGGATTGTTGACCCATAGTGATTGCTGCTTTCTAATTTTGATGTTCAGAGACGTTCTCTCATTCACCATGAAGCTGCTTTACACTACCTGTCTCCCTTTATGGATAGGCTTTCTCTGAAAGTGCTAGTTTGTGTTTTATTAATATTCTAAATTAATAACAAAAATGATATGTGAATTGTGGTATGCTGTTGTGCTAATTGTTATTTATATTACTGTAATTCAGTGGCTTATAAACTATGGGTCGTGTGTTATTTGAATGTGGGCTGCGTGGAGATGTGATGCACAGTAACACAAAAAGCGGGTAATGGTCACCCAAGTTTTGAGGAGTGTGTTGCGATAGATCGCCCACTGTGCGCTGTGCTGGTGGATAAGTAGAAGGTGGTCGGTGGCAGTTCTCCAAGGGGGACCGGACCCAATGTGATGACAGTTGGTGGTGATTTTCCAAGGGTATCCCATCAACCCCGAAACCCCATTAATGATTACAATAAAGAGTTTAAATTAAAAAAAATATGAATTTAGTATGCTAGAAGGTATTAAAATGAAAAAAAAAACACCTTCCTTAGAAGGGTCGTAATGTGGGGGTGTTCCTCCTAATACATACAGTCATATGAAAAAGTTTGGGAACCCCTCTTAATTCTTTGGATTTTTGTTTCTCATTGGCTGACCTTTCAAAGTAGCAACTTCCTTTTAATGTATGACATGCTTTATGGAAACAGTAGGATTTTAGCAGTGACATTAAGTTTATTGGATTAACAGAAAATATGCATCATAACAAAATTAGACAGGTGCATACATTTGGGCACCCCAACAAAGATATGACATCAATAGTTGAGCCTCCCTTTGCAGATATAACAGCCTCTAGACGCCTCCTATAGCCTTTGATGAGTATCTGGATTCTTGATGGAGGTATTTGTGACCATTCTTCCATACGAAATCTCTCCAGTTCAGTTCAATTTGATGGCTGCCGAGCATGGACAGCCTGCATCAAATCATCCCATAGATTTTCGTTGATATTCAAGTCAGGGGCCTGTGACAGCCATTCCAGAACATTGTACTTCTCCCTCTGCATGAATGCCTTTGTAGATTTCAAACTGTGTTTTGGGTCATTGTCTTGTTGGAATATCCATCCCCTGCATAACTTCAACTTTGTGACGGATGCTTGAACATTATCCTGAAGAATTTGTTGATGTTGGGTTGAATTCATCCGACCCTCGACTTTAACAAGGGCCCCAGTCCCTGAACTAGCCACACAGCCCCACAGCATGATGGGACCTCCAACAAATTTTGACAGTAGGTAGCAGGTGTTTTTCTTGGAATGCGGTGTTCTTCTTCCACCATTCAAAGCGCTTTTTATTATGACCAAAGAACTCAATTTTTGTCTCATCAGTCTAAAGCACTTTGTTCCTAAATGAATCTGGCTTGTCTAAATGAGCATTTGCATACAACAAGTGACTCTGTTTGTGGTGTGAGTGCAGAAAGGGCTTCTTTCTCATCACCCTGCCATACAGATGTTCTTTGTGCAAATTGTGCTGAAATGCAGAATGATGTACAGATACACCATCTGCAGCAAGATGTTCTTGCAGGTCTTTGGAGGTGATCTGTGGGTTGTCTGTAACCATTCTCACAATCCTGCGCATATGCCGCTCCTGAATTTTTCTTGGCCTGCCAGACCTGCTGGGTTTAACAGCAACTGTGCCTGTGGCCTTCCATTTCCTGATTCCATTCCTTACAGTTGAAACTGACAGTTTAAACCTCTGAGATAGCTTTTTGTAGCCTTCCCCTAAACCATGAGACTGAACAATCTTTGTTTTCAGATCTTTTGAGAGTTGCTTTGAGGATCCCATGCTGTCACTCTTCAGAGGAGAGTCAAAGGGAAGCACAACTGGCAATTGACCACCTTAAATACCTTTATATCTCATGATTGGACACACCTGTCTATGAAGTTCAAGGCTTAACGAGCTAATCCAACTAATTTGATGTTGCAAGTAATCAGCATTGAGCAGTGACAGGCATTCAAATCAGCACAATTACAAGGGGACCCACATTTGTGCACAGCCAGTTTTTCACATTTGATTTAATTTCATACAACTAAATACTGCTTCACTAAAAATCTTTGTTCAGAAAACACCGCAGTACTCAGATGTTCCTAGGAAATGAAAAACAGACCACTGTTATCTTTTTTGTTGAAAGTAGAGTTAATTATTATGCAGGCTGAGGGGGGTTCCCAAACTTTTTCATATGACTGTATAAGTGTGGGCTGAGTGCCCTTGTGACAAAGGTTTTGGGTCACATTCCTTTATGGTACCCAGCTCCCCATGACCCTGATTAAATCACTTCACCTGCCAGTGCTGAAGGTGCAGAAATACAAAGGCAACTGTACCTTGTGACTTTTGGACTGCTTTGAATACAACTGTTAGGTAAAAGAAATAAATGTAATATAAATGGGTCATCCAAGTTACACCTGATCTCTTTATAGGATGAGGATGACCAGGAGAGATCAGAGCGATACCATCAAGAGTTGTTCAGTGACAGTCCTGGATCTCTAGCATTTAATTCTGCTCGTATGAGGAATCAACAAAGGGTATGTATTTTATAGGGGGCAAACGGTACTCTCCTGAAAAACATGTTATTTTGCAGACTAATTCTAGACTAAAATACTCCCACAAACATCTTAAGACAAACAACAGATGATAAAATATGTGAATATTGCAGAAAAAAAACTACAACTTAGCTTGACTTTTAATGCCCATTTAACTTGGAACATACAAGCAGCTGTAGAGACCTGGGGCCTCATGCATAATGCTGTGCGTAGAATTCGCACTATAACATGATGCAAGCACAAAAGCGGAAATGTGCTTACGCACAAAAAAATCCAGATGCATAAATCTATGCAAACACCAGCTTCCATGTTCTTCCGCTCCATAAATCACGGTCAGCATGAAAATTAATGCACGTGCACGCGCCTGCTGTCAAACCCCAACTCCTCCCAGAATTACGTCTCTTTGAATATGCAAATCAATATAAATAGCGGCGGCACGGTGGCGCAGTGGGTAGCGCTGCTGCCTCGCAGTTGGGAGATCTGGGGACCTGGGTTCGATTCCCGGGTCCTCCCTGCGTGGAGTTTGCATGTTCTCCCTGTGTCTGCGTGGGTTTCCTCCGGGGGCTCCGGTTTCCTCCCACAGTCCAAAGACATGCAGGTTAGGTGGATTGGCGATTCTAAATTGGCCCTAGTGTGTGCTTGGTGTGTGGGTGTGTTTGTGTGTGTCCTGCGGTGGGTTGGCACCCTGCCCAGGATTGGTTCCCTGCCTTGTGCCCTGTGTTGGCTGGGATTGGCTCCAGCAGACCCCCGTGACCCTGTGTTCGGATTCAGCGG